>NW_020955726.1:318654-347322 GCF_003031625.1 Empidonax traillii
AAAAAACTTGACCATATTTTGTCAAATACAGATATGAAGGATATATAACAAGGTGCTAAAATAATAATCCTATGACAATTTGGAGACTTCTTAGCCACTACTCTATTTGTGTTCTGATATTCTTAAGTGCAACTCTCCTGTTTAATCTCTGCCACATAACCTTCCTATTGATATTTTGGTTTGTTTATATCTGCTTATACTTAAACTCTTTTAAATTTCCTCTTGGCTTCTGTTTTACATTCTACTTCCAATCACTGATCCTGTTTTCAGGGTTACCTTCTGCACTGATAAATGCATTCTTTATGGTTATCTGAAGCACCTCACTAGAACAGAGGCATGTTTTGACTATCCCACTTCTTTATGCACTTGATCCTTCACCTGATCACATGCTTAAATGTATGGAAGTCCACCCTAAAGGGAATAATACTTTCTGAATTTCAGTTTGCTTGCGTCCATTTCTTGTACACAAGGTCTGTGTCTTCCACCTATCAGAAGGAAACCATTCTATTTGAGGGCTGCTTTGATAGTCTACTCACTGGTTTTGTTTTTTTTTTTTTTTTTTTTTTAATCTATGCTGAAACAGAACTAAGACTCTTCAAAAGCTCCTACAGAAATGAAACTGTGCCAAAATAACCATTAACAGGCCAGGATGCCTTTGATTCAGGAAGTCTGGTAAGTATATTAACTATTTTCCCTTTATAATTATAACTGCTGACATTATGGGGCTATTATGAGACTCTATGGAGTCACAGATAAAAAATGTAGTAAACCACAAGGTATTGCTCCTTTTCAGATGTGGACAGGTATGAGAATCATCCTGCGAGAGCCCCTCACTGAAGTTTGCACGGAAAATGTTGGTATCGAGATCCCTGTCAGCACTCTTGTTTGTCCTAGAAGAGAGTTTCTCTTCTTGTTATGAACAGCAGGCAGTCTTTACTTATCGGTAAATTTCAAAATATTTTGAATCTGTTCATTGCAAAAATGAATCAGCATTTAAGGGGACACCTAGAGTCAGCTGTTAGTGGTTTGAGAGCATCACAGCTGCTTGAATACCCATGCTGTGTAAGAAATTCACTTTTTGAATGAGTTTCACCATTTAAACACTTTTCAACATTTAAAAACACCATTTAAAAGAGAAAGAATGGGATGAAAGCCTCTTTCCCACAGAAAAATAAGAGCAGTTTAGCACAAGGATAAAATGCTACAGCCCTACCAATGACCCATAGTTGTCAGGAGGTGGGTCTGAATCTGAATGGCCTTAAGTATACTTTTGTGTTCTCCCTTATGTTGACAGTTCCTGTTACAAGAAAAGGAAAGAATGCGTTCTTCAAAATGTGCAGCTACCTAGTAAAAGTTGAGGTTCACAATTGTAACAGTCTCTGCAATCTGTTGTCAGGGATTTGGAAACCATAAAACCAAAGCCCGGGGGAAACCATAGGTAACTGATGCTCCAGCATTAGCTGAGGCATCCCTCTGGTGCCTTCCTCTAGCTGTTAAGCAGTGTTGCTGCTGGGGTCTCTGAAGGTTGAATGGATGCACCAGGGGAAACGCAGAATGGGACATAAAGCATGGACCTCTCTGTCGAACCTTCTGTTTCATATTTGCAGGGAAGGGACCAGCTTTACCAGTCTTCCCAGGTGGCCTATGTTGGAAGAAGAATTCTCCTGAAAAAAAAACATGGCACTAGACTGCAGTGGTTGTCATAAGAAATAATTCCTGTGGTCAGTACGATAACTCACTGCCCCATTTAATTACCTATACCACTGGAAATATCTGTTAAACTGCCATTCCTTGGGGAGAAATGAATAGCTAAGAAGGAAAATGGCCAAGCTCAACAGCACAAATGATATAATTGCAGAGCACGTTAAAGAGGTATTATTAAGTGAAGTGGACTGGATGATTTACTTCAAATTCTGCTCAGTGAAAATTTTACACTGAGAGACATGGGACAACGCCAAGGTTAATCATCTGCATTGCTTGTCCATTGCAAACCCTTCCTGCACAGGCATCTATCTGTTTTTTAGAAATGGAGAAACTGTAGAGTGCAATCAATGAGAAAGAATGAAAGATCAGACTCTCTGTATCATATATTCAATACAAAAATATGATATTTTACATTGCCAAGTGGTACTAATGAAAACATGAAGTTAATAGAGTGTAAGGAAAGCAGCACACCATCTCCTACATGGAGCTTGCATTTTAAACCACCCTGGGGCATATCTTTATGTGTAAGAGACTTCGTAGAACCTAACTAAGAGGTGTTTTATAAGTCAAAAGTGTTTCTGTATGATTGCATTGATCATTGAAGATGCAAAAGATAAAACTACTCTTCCACATTGTTTGATTTCTTGAGGACAATTTGATATCACTCTTTATGGCTGATTTCATATTTGTCAGGCAGAACAAAATACAAACAATAGTTGCAAAAGTTTCTTGAATTGTAAAATTCAGTGCAATGCCAGATATAGCTTCTGATCAGGAAGGGCAAACATATTAGCTGAATTCTTGACATTGTTAGGGAAACAGAAGAATCATGCAGCTTATTTCACAAAGGCACCCATGTTAATTCCACTGTTTACAGCAGTTGTGAAATTCAGTTCTGCTTTATGAAGGCTTTAAGCATTTGTAATTTAATTTTATTATTCACATTTCTGCATAATTGATATTCATATTAGAAGAACTATTATCTGGCTGCCTTTGAAATACTCACTGGATATGACGAACACAAGAATGTAAGAATGGACAAAGACTTTGGATATTGCTGTGACAGAATTATCTTATACATTCAGAACGTATTTTGAAGTCATTTTCAGTTAAGAGTTATTGGAGGGTTTATTTTAATGGTTTAGATGTGTATAAGGATTTAAAAGGTTGTAATATAAATTTCTTGTTTAAAAGGGTAAAAAAAAAATTTTTGTTTTAAATATATTTAAAAAAATAAATAATTGATCATACAAAGCAAAGCTTTGGAGGAAAATACCCCACTGAATCAGATTGAAAATTCTTCTGTTTCTATTACTTTTAAAATCTTCACCAAGATGCAGAATTTAGGATTTTGATAATTCAAATTATGGTGTGAGTTTATCATGTTAGGCCTAAGTACTTCAAGTCCCCTTCCAGACTATATAAGGCAGAAACTATATATAACATAAGAGAATACTAGAATAATTGTATACAATATAAGAGAACTGTGAGAAAACAACATAATCTCTATGGAAAACAATGTTCCTTGTGGAACCTGTTTTTCCAGTGGAAATAATTCTCAACTGTTGTAAGTTAAGCACATACATGCACTGCTCAATCAGGGAAAAGCTACATCCTAAATGTGAATTATACAGAGGGGCTTCATCCAGAATGTGGAACCTTGCTGCCTGCACATGTGGGCCTGAAGGCCACCTTTGTCCAAAGCCCCGTGCTCCACAGCTCAGGCGAGACAACAGTGTTTGCACAACAGGGTCAAAATTTATATAAAGCTAAGGAAATGACCTTACAGGGATAGGTCTTTGTTGTAAGCAAATTTTCTTTGTCCCTCCGTGTGTCACCAAACAAAATGTGGTTGTGACAAACACCAGCTTTAAGGAAGGCAAAGAATTTCCTTTTCAATGAGCAGTTGAAGAAGAGGCAACTCTAACTTGAAGGGGGAGCTCTTAGCCATGCTCTAAGAGGTTGTGTGGTGCTGAGTTGCAACTGAGCTTAGTGTTTCTGGTCACAGACCCCTTCCTCTGGAAAGCTGTGTGATTAAAGACCTAATTACATTGTTTTCCCTATACTTAGTAGTATGCCCTGACCTGACATTAAAAGTGTATTTTGTTTAAGCAAATAAAAGATGTTTGTCACAGCTAATTTATGTCTGGCAACACTGCAGTAGAAATTTTTCAAAGAAAACATTGCTTCTCTCTTCTTACCAGAGGCAGGTAAATGTGATGTGAGTGACAATCTGATTGTAAGCTCTGCACCAGCAAAGCCTGTTTCAAGGCTGCTTGAAATTCAAGTGAGAAGGTCACTAAGGAAGAGTCGATTGCGGAATTTGAATGGCATTTTTTGAGAAATTGAATCTCATAAAGTTTATGTTTCTGTCTGAGAGATTGTGAGTGATATTGTAGTTGGCCATTTTTCTTCTCCTCTCTAACAAGAAATACAATTGAATTTTGTTAAATTCCATTATAATTTCCCTACCAGTTGTTGCGACCTGACTCTCTGCCAAATCTGTTGGCAAAATTCCACTATACAACTGGGGAAATCCATCAGTTATATGAGCAGAAATCTTGGCTCATGATACCCAGCCATAAACAGATGTAATTGCAATTGCTGAGGTGTATTCAAGATGAGGACTGTTATCAAAGTGAAGCACTAGAAATAGTGATGTTATTTTGTGTAGGAGTTTTAGTATCTTTTGTGTGGCCAAACCTAGTAGGAATAGATAAATATTTGAAATTCAGGAGCAAAAAAAGGGATAATCTTTTAGTTTCATGAAATTGCACAAGACAAGGAGATGTTTCCAGAGGAAGATGGCAGGAGAGAAATGCTGCCTATTATTAGAACCCTCTTACAGAAAAGTGGCATGTCTGAGAAAGAAGTCTTTCCAGAAGGTCCACACGTGAAGTATAGAATTCAGTGCTAACTTAAGCTGAAATGCCAGCAATTATTTCTGCTCCACCGGGTAGAAAATGTCTCATTTAGTTGTATGACTGTTTTCGGAATTAAAGCTCAATAAATTATATATTAGGGAGCTGTAAGTCTGATGAGACAACTGACAGCAAAATGTATTCTGGGTTCTTCTTCTCCTGTCCTTTTATTCTGTAATGTCTGAAAGGACAGTCATGGGAATAAGCATTTTATTTTAGCTGTGTTCAAAACTGTGGAACCACGGTTTTGTTGTAGAGCAATTTGGACTTGTTTGGACTTCTTTGAAAGCTCTGGCAGCAGGACTTTCTTGAGTCACTAAGTGGCACAGCATCTTGCACCAGCCTGCTGACTCCCCCATATGTTCTGTGTTCTTACAGGTGATTGTCCAGATATGTTTCAACAAGGTGCAGTTTAGGAAAGAAATAAAATCATCACAGAAAAAGAATAAAAGGAAAAGGATTCTATAGGCCATTAGACTCTATTTTGTCCCTGTTATTTGCGCTAGTAGTATGGTGTACAAAAAGCATGTAGATTTAGAAAGGAGCATTAAAATACTAAATCCCAGAGATTGAACAGTGAGGGTAAATCTGAATTTAGGATTCTGGTGCTGAAAAATTCATAAGTAGGAATGGGAGAAACTTGCAAATGAGAAGAGAGAAGCAGAAGACAAATGGGTGTCTATGTTTTGTGTAATCTCTGTGTCCCTGTTGTATGAACACTTCATAACCTCATTATAAAATCAATTAATTCATCCTATCACACTCCTGAAAACCGAGTAATGAAAACTTTACTAGACAATGAAAACGAAAAAACAAAATGAAACAAAACAAATCAAAACAAAACAAAACAAAACTAGAAAAGATAGTATAGTCAACTATTCACTGTCTTTTTTGGCTTTATGTAGTTAAATTTTGACATTACAGTGTATGCCTCAAATAAGCAGTTGGATGAGGAGGAACTTTACAGCAAAGTTTGCTTTATTTACTCTTGGTATTTTCATTTGGGCTGTGTTCTTCTGAGTTCAGTCTTCTGTGCAAGAATAAGTAAAGAATTTGCCTCCTCTGCTTTCCAGACCTTTTTCCCAACTCTCTGCCACTTAATACCACTCTGATTTCATGATTGGTTACATTATTTCTGAGGGCACAGCTGAAAAACCTTTCATCTTTGAATACAGTGTGGAGGCGCCACAGCCTCTAGCAAAAGCATGCGGGAACTGGATGCCCTGGCCTTTCCTCCTGAGACCCACAGTGCAGGCACCCTCCTCATGCACCAGCCTCATGCCTGATCCTATGATTATCTCGATTACATGACATGCACAACATGCAGGCAGGAGACAAGAGGGTCCCTTATAGTCTGATAAAATGGGGAGAGAGTGCAGCGCAAAGGAGGATCACAGAAATAATTTAGCTCTCTCTGAACTCACTCCATGCTCATCTCTGAAATCTCCTAGGACTAAATTGCAGGCTGGGTTATCTACTCTAATGGTCATGCCCTACCCAAAGGGCTATGTGGAGCTTATGGACTTAAGCATATGCAGCATATTTAGCAGTGGTTTCTATTCCAAATGGAATAAAAGAATTGAAAGTCGTATTATCCCTGATTTCTTGGATTGTCCCTATATTCAGGTTTGAATCCTGCTGGTCATGCAGTGCTGCTAAATGTGCAAAATTTTGTTGCACTGACAATACCTACGCTACGAAGCAGAGGACTTTGTTTCTCAGAGTCTTCAGTCTAAGAACTTTTACCAGCAGTGAATAACCTTGAAGGAGAAGTGTCATTTCTTTAGTTTTTTTTAAAAAGATTGTCATCACAGGGATGTTAGAAGATGATCAGTGTCTGACTATTGTAATCATCTGTTATAGGAGAAATGACACGTCCTTATCAGGCATCCTTTGGGGACTTGACCTCTTTCATCAGAACACTTATTAGAGTGGACCAGTGGTCCTAGAGACTACTTAATGATTAAGAATCTCCTTGCAAAGTAAAAACATTCCTGTTTAAAGCCTTCTGCAGACCCTGGCAATTTTGACATAAGTTTACTCTCCTGCAATAAGTGGGACTTCACTCTGCGTTTACGCCTCTGGAAGTTTCTGTATATATCGATTAGCAAAATCTCACAGCAGCCTCCTGAGGTCACTGACTGTGCCTTGTTAGTTCCCCACTAGGAATACAGACACTGCAGTCACTGTGAGTCTCTGGGGTCTCAGGAACTGAATTGCAATGACTAGCTCCCCAATCCTGACTGAATGCTGACACCTGGGAGATTCTTTCATACAGCATGCTAGATGTTCCTAATCTGTTTGTAGAACCTTCTGCAAGACCATCTGCTCCATCCATATCACAGGACTGAAACCTTCACAGAAAAGAGTGAAGGCAATGGGAGATATATGAAGGTAGAGGAGTAAAAAGAGGGACAGCAGAAGGAATACCAAGGAAAAAGGGAGAAAAATGGGGAGGAAGAAAGGTGTGAAAATGAAGTGAGAAAATTAAAGCCACAGCTGAAGGAAAATGAGATGTTCTGAAGCTTTAACTGACACAGAGCAGATTTTCTCTGGAGGATTTGTACAGGAGTAGTAGTTGGTAAACTACCCCGTGTTTAAAGCTTGAGAAGTTTAAGTTGGTTTCTGGCCACACAATAAGTGGAAACAGGCTAAGATTAAGGAATATTCTTGTTCTTTTTGTGTTTTTGTGTGTGAAAGCAAAAGCTTGAGCCTGTTGATATAGAAAGACTGATGATTTTTTTCCTTACATTTTTTTCAAGCTAACAAAAATTAAAGACAAAAATTGCTGCAAATGCTGGTGACACCATTAATTAAATTGCAGACATATCATTAAATATCAGAGTTCCTTCACCCATTTACTTTCATCAGATCACCATAAAGGTATACAGGCAACCTGGATAGAGGATATTGAAGGAAGAATGAAATACCATTAAAAACTTGCTTTCTCTCTGTGCTTCAGGATGCTTCTGCTCATCCTAATGCTTTTAAGTAAAATTGAGTGTAGTACCATGCTAATATCAGATAGTAACTCGTAAGAGGAGACAGCATCCTGGCCCCAGAGCACTTAGCAGCATTGTGCTCTCTGTCTGTAAGTGATATGAGTCAGTATATGACACGAAAACACCGCATTATAGCGTGCCACTGCGACACCGTGTTACACCACCACCACCACACTGTGATGCAGCCTCATGGTTTTATCGTGTTGTTGAGCTTGGTCCTGAAAATAAACTCTCTAAAGGTTACAATTATATATAGACCTGGTACACTGCCTTATCATCTCCACAGCCTGAGCTGAGGGGGTAGTGTCTGGTGTTTGCAATGGAACCAGACTGACTGCATAGTCCCACCAGGGGCCTGCGTGTATCTGGGATGGATCCTGTCTACACTAGTGATCTTGTTTTAACCAGTTCAGTAAAGATCTAACAAGTGTTTGGTCACAGTGCTCTTAGGGACAGGTCTTGTGATAGGCAGAAGCACCCACTGTGGGCAGTGTCAGATAAGCAGAGCAGTAACTCAGCTCAGGTCTTGCTGCCTGCTTTTATCAACACCGCAGCTCTGAAAATCCCCTGTTGCTGCTGCAAGGCACCTCAGAGCAGGTACACTCCTGACAGAAGCAGTAGGTGCTGACTGCCCACAGACTCTCACCTTCTGGCTCTCTCTCCCAGTTATTTCTGCTTTTTCCACCTTCTCCTGGCCCCTGTGCGAGTTTTAGTTGGAATGGAGAAGATGTAACCCAGCTCTGAATTATGAGCATCAACATTATGTAGATTCACTGAAAGTACACAATGTGTTTAATGAGTACCAGAACTCACAGTTCAATAACTATAGGTATTAAAAGATAAATGAGTAATACATAGATTTTTTTAATTTGCATTCGTATCATATGCTCTATCTCCATATTAATTTTGCACATAACGCTCTAGGAGACAGAATATCAAATAGTTTTCTAAAATGAAGGCATATTATACTGACGTATCTAATCCAGATTTCCATGAAATGTTGCTGTCCCCAGAAACCCCATCTGACTTAAATAGGAATGCTACTGTCTGTGAACTAAGCAAAAAACAAAAGACTGCAAATGAAGATAACAGTTCTGTAATACCTCTGATCTGGGGAGTGATATCCTCTTATGCGGCTACTGGGAGAGCTGTTTGATTTAATTTTATTTAACATATTCATTAATTCAAGAACACAAACAGCTTAGAAATGAAACAATGTGAATATATTATAGGAAATAATGGAGCAGATGGAAAAATAATATAAATTGGCTTGAGCTCTGATTTGGGAAAACACTTAAGCAGTCACTCATTCAGGAAAATGCTCAGAATTAAATGTTGAATTTTAGGAATATATCTGTATTGTTGGTGGTGGCCAGGATGCTGATGGAAGACATCTCACAAAGACACCTCTTTTGGTCATATATCTTTTATAAGTGCAGGAATGAGAGGAGGGGAGGATTTATTTTTCCCTGAGTTGTGAAATATGATGCTGTGATTTTGACTTAAAACTCATTATTAGCCTCAAACATATTTTTAAACATTTTCTTCAAAGAGATATTTTTGTGAACTGGGGTCTCCGGAGATTTGGAACCAGAGCAGGAGTTAAGCTGCATCAATTGTGAAGTTTGAAGAAAAACAGTCAGAATACAAATTTACAATGAAAACTAGAAAAAGTAATATAATTTAGATAGTTTTGAGCAATAGAGAAAAATAATGAGATAGCATATTACACTGCAACAGACACCAAAGAACAGTATTAATTAGCACTTTCCTTAGAAAGATAATTTACCAACCAAAAAACAGAGGTTGCCCTCACACACCACTGGGATGATGCCACTACATGGATGAGCCTATTTTGTTCAGTGGCCCAGGTGGAGACAAATTACAGAAGGTTCCACAAAGCTGATAATCTTCTCCCCTCAACAAACCCGATCACTCACAAATTTTGCCAGTGTTAATATGTGGGTAAGAATGATAGGCAACTAGCATAAGGATAAAAATTTCAAATGATCCAGTACACTGGAAAAAAAAAAAATTAAAATTTAATAAAGGCAAGAAGGAAGTCTCGTATGAAGGAAGCAAAAATTAGATATATGAACACAAAATGGAGAATAGTGCTTGTGGGAAAGATCTAAATATCAGTGAGGACCAGTACACAGTGTTGCTATGAAAAGAAAAATATGATTATGGAATGTGTAAATCTGCAAGCTGAGGAAAATAATTATTCCAGTACCTTACAATAATGAGTACTCAGCTGGAATACTACGTTCTATTTAGCACACCACTTTCAGAAATTCAAAAATGTATTATCAGGGGTCCAGGACAGTAGAATTAAACTGATTAGAGGTCAAGAAATCATGCAATGGAGGGAAAGTTGGGAGAATTGGATTTTTTTTTTTTTCTAGAGAAGTTTGAATTTCAGGAGGCTGTTTCAAAGGATGAGAAACTGTTCTCTACACTCATAAGCAAGAGCACAAGGTATAACTACTTTGACCTGCAGCAAAAGAGATTTTGGTTCCTAATCAGGAAAAGGTTCTAACTAAAAGGAGAGTTAAAGGATCAGTGTACCAATAGAGTTTTGCATCTCCATCCATGGTGGTCTTAATATAAGACCTATATAAATATATATATATATATAAATCTAAACACCTATCAAGGATAATCAAGATGTCCCTGATACTGCTGCTAGGAAGGAAGAGTAAAAACATCACAGTTCCCCTTCTAGCACCTACTGCTATAATTTCTAAAAGGTCTAATCATGACATCATTAAAATGCTTGCAGGAAAACCCTGAAGAGGAGGCATACACCAGTGGGTGGTGTAGCAGCTCTTTTCCATTTTTACTCATTGTTATTTTTAAATTTGTTTTATTGAGCTTGTTTAGCATTCTTAAGGTTGACTAGTAGATTCACACTCGAATTTAGAGAAGCAAATGTCTATGAGTGCACAGAACAACACTACCATTCTGTATCAGAGTGGCCTAAATTATAAAAAATTAGTAATCTTTCCATAGGAAGCAGGGGCTTCTCTCACACAGCACATGAACACATGGGAAAAAGCAAAGAGATCTCTTTCACAATTTCAATGTAGCTATATAATGCATGTACCTCTTTTCCTTGAAAATCCTGCAATGACCTTAGAAAGCAAAAATTGCAACAACCAGTGATAGAAGACCTATGGATGTGGTGGTGGCTGTAAAAGTGAGGAGAATAAAAAAAAAAAAAAATTCTGTTGTGCATACAATGGAGTTTGTTATCCTTATTGACATAATTTGAGGAAGTCACTTGAATGCGTCTTCTAAAAGATAATTTAAATGACTTGCATTTAAATGGAAGAAGAATTCTCTGCACAGGGCTCCCTGCAGCCTCTGGGTTGCTGGAAATATTATGGCTACAGCAAATTTCCTTCTATTGACTGTAATGAAGCTGTGTCACGTAACAGTTGCTGAGACTCTGACATTAGAGCTTACTAAAGATATAATGCCTTTTGACTTAATGTGATTTCTATTTACAGCCATTTATCTTTACACACAATCTAAAATACAAGCATTTATCTATGTATGTTTTCTAAATCAAGTCACTTCATATTCCTACTGGGCTCCCTTAATACTTTTGCCAAGATCAAATAAAGAATTAAATGGGTCAAAGAATAAAAAGAAATGATGTAAAACTTCTCCCATAGATCTCTGGAATCTGAAACCAAATGCCAGTTCCAATACTTGTAAAATGCCACAGGGTGTGGCAACAAAGGTGAGTGACCTCAGAGCAAAGCAAAGCCCCCTAATACCTTCATTTTTTAAGATTCAGGTCTTTGCTGGCAGAACATCTGAAAACATATTCAACTGGGCATTACTTTTAAATAGATATCCATTTTGGAAAGGCTATCAGGAGAATTAGGAGTTCAAAGCAATCCTTCACAGGAGGAGAAAAACTCCAAGCCCCAGTTACTGCCAGTATACACACATTAAGATAGTGCATGGAAGTTAACTACACTATAAATTTAAATGTCTGGCTTTGTAATGTGGAACTCACCTGCTGTGGGATATGCAGAAGAAGTAATTTTACAGTCTTTAGTAATCCTTTAATATTTTATATTACAGCAATTTAATTTTGGGGTAACCTAAAACCGCACAGAGAAAAGGCACTCTGAAATCTTAACGCTGAGTCAAGCTTTAGCTGATTCAAGGAAAGGGATAGATAGAAATGGAACTACACATACTAATGGCCCAATTCAATGCCATTTTGAAAACTGTACATTGCAAGAAGGAGAACATTACTCACTCATGGGTTTTTTTGGCTGACATTAGGGGGAAAAACAGTTAGAAATCCAAACTTCATTGCCTGAAATCTGTCTTGGACGGATTAATTTTAAAATTAATGTGAGACCAAAAGAAGAAATCTTGTATGTCATTCAGTAATTTGAAATTTAGTTTCTCAGCTCGGGAGAGAAATCCTTTGACACATCAAAGAGTTTTAAACATAGGTAAATATAATTTTAGTTGATAAACAATGCGATTTTCAGTAGCAGCATGTTTTAGAAGAAATAAGCAAACAGAAAAAAAACCCTAAACAAAACAAACAAAAAACCACCAAACCAAAAATCCTTCTTCCCTCTCCAGACAATCAGTTTTCATATCAAAAATCACAGAGACATGGAGAATATAAAGTTAGATAGGAAGACTAAGATCATTGACAGCAATATCTTAGTGGAGCATTGATTTTCTGCTTATTTTTGAAAAAAAAAAAAAAAAAGAGTCTTTAAGAATTAAGTTGTCTGAAACTAAGCTGGAACTGACTGTTTATTCAGCATCTAGTACAAGGGGAATTTTCTTGGGAACTTTGAATCATACTCCTGAGACACTGTTAATTAAATAGGAACTAGGTAGGGCAAGTTTGGACACACCTTCATTTGTTAGGAAAAAAACTAATCTACTGAAGCTGCTTGCTCTGTATCTTACAACTAAGAGTATTATCAAATAATGTGATGGGGGTTAGGGTATTTTCCAGGCTCAGGGTCCTGGATCATAGACATTTTCTTTTTCAAAAGCTGAGGCTATAGAAGTGCTTGACACTGTGCAAATGTATAAAAAGTTCCTCACAGACATTCCTTACTCTACTGATAAAAATCCTGCTGAAGTCAATGAATCTGCTCCCAACGACTTCCACAGAAAAATCCAAAGTCTCAACAAAATAGGTAGTGAGGGAAAAGAGCAAGCAAAATCTCCTCTTTCAAGTAGCAGGGGAAAGAGGCACATTCTGTACACCACCAGAATATCTCTTTCTCTGTGACAATATCCTATGGGAGTACTTTAATGTATCTGAAGATAAAGTAACTTCAGCTGACCATTGTCATTTTCTGCCTAGAAGCCTATTCCTGCTCAGCATCTAAGCAGTCACACACAAGTCTTCCTCAGAAACAACACTCATCACCTAAAATGGTACTCCTGCATGTTAATATCCTAACAGAACCAAATATCCAAACAACTGCTTGCCAAGACTACCCCTATTTCAATCTATATTTTAGTCCTAACAAAACAGTTTGCTATGTCCCTTGAGTAGGCAAGCACAGACATCTTAGAGGAAGAAGAGATTTCAGGAGGTGGACCAGTCATCATCTCCTCTCCTATCAAAATCCATTGCTTCAGACACCAGCAGGGAGGCCAATTTATAAGGAGATTTTGAAGCCTAACTGGGAATAATCCCATCTCCAGTACTAAACTGGAGTACCTCACTGGACTGAATAAATTTCACTTTTGAAGCTTCCCACTACCAAAAGGAGACACCATCAAAACTGTGTTAGGAAAGTCTTGGTGCCTACTGAGTAGTAAAGCTCTTATTCATTTTCTTTGACATTAGCAAGGGTTCTTACAGCACATAGATTTCTTTGGCTACTGTTAGGAAAAATGTCAATCCTCTAGCCTGTGATTAGAAAGCTTTCAAGCTAAAGGTATTATTTCCTTCTTTCCATTATGTGTGTGAGACACAACTAAAAAGTTGGTGGAAATGAGATGGAAAGGAGTTCTGAAAAAAAACCAGAGTAATAAGGGGATTTTTTTACCCTCACTCCAAAGACCAACAGTAACCACAAAAGACACGCTATAAAAGTATCGCATAGGGTTCTAGTCTGTGTTTGCTGGCTTATGTACATTTCCATGTCATATTTGCTCAGTGAACAAATAAAAAGTCAATGTGGGTGTCTACAAGCCCTGCAAACCCAGCCTCATGTCTAAAATCTCCTATAAAAAAGGTGCAGTGACTAAGACATAGCTGACAATTTTGCTGACAGCGCACACATCAGAACAGAACTCAGCTCACTCTTTCAGATTGTAATAGCTCTGCATTGCTAACAATAGAAAATCTTGGTTTGGTCAGTAAACTAAGCAGAAATCTTCAAGGGCATATACATAATGTGGATCAAGAAGTGTCTTTTTCACACTTTAGTCTGAATTTACATTAACTGTGTAGATTTGTGCTCTGCTGTTCCTTCACAGCACTGTTAATGGCATTGCTCCACCACGGCCCACCAAAAGCACCTGCTGAGGAGTGCCTATAACAAGATCTTTAATGCAGAAAGCAAGAGAACTCATCCTGTTGCCTCCAAGAAGGCAGCAAGCAGTGCTGAGTGACCTGATATTGGCTTAGGCTGGGCATTGAGAGAAGATCTCTCCTGTCACCTAGCCCTGTGTCATAGCTGTAATTAGGAGTAAGAAGGTACATGCATGATGGTCTCTCTGAGCAGGAAACAAAGTCATGAGACGGTTATATCCTTCAAGCACCTATAAAAAGAAAGGGAGTGCAGTAATATAACTTGTAAATAGGTTCTATTCCTATTTAAAATGGGCTTTCATCTTACTAGAATCCTTTAAAAGAGGATAATTTCCTTATCCAATAAAATATTGAACAACAAAAAAAATTTGATCTATAGTTTTGGTTGTTTGGTGCTTTCTTTTTTTTACCTATTTAGTTGTTTGTTTGTGGTTTTTTCCCTTTTTTTGTTGTTGTTGTTGGTTTGGTTTTGTTTTGTTTTCCTGAAAATGATAATAATAACCCACTAGGCAAAAAAGCCTGAAAATCTAAAAGCCTCTATAAATCAGATCCAAAATCTAGTACTGCCAGATCCTGTAATTTTTACATGAGTCATACGTTCATTCTTTTCTTTTCTTTTTTTTTTTTCCCTTAAAAGTCCAGTTCTGTGAATCAGGTTATGATAGCAACTAATGTTTTGAAAGACAGTAAGTACCCAGTCCTTGTTCTGCTCTATCAAAACATTCCAGAATCTGGAAGGAATTATAACGACCAAAATGTTTTATTTTAATAGATGCTTGGTGAGGAACGATCTTCAGTAATTTACTGAATTGGGGAGATTTACGGGGTTGAGGTTAGGCTGAATCTGCATCTGATGTTTGTAGGAAGGAATCACAAAGGAGCCGTCTAATGCCTGATGAAACCTCAGCAATATGTGAAGGTTTCTGTGTTTCTACCTAGTCTATATGAACTGTCTTGTGCTACCACAGAAGAAGGACAGCAACCCTTACTGTGCTGATGGTGGCATAATTTAGAACCTGTACTCTATTAGATTACATGCTAGAAGATGAGAATTCCTTCACTTGTCTCTGCTCCTTTTTCTTTCCATGTGTGCATGATGGAAGGTGGGAAGGGAAAACGCAAATTCTACCTTATATTAAGGTGCACTATTCTGAATAGATGCAGAAGCACCCTCCTTGCCACATTAAACTGGATTACTCTGACGATCAGTTCTGCAGCCTGTGGTACCCCGATTCAAACAGTTGCTACTTTGTTTACCCAGCCACACCAGAATGGAAAGGCTGCATTTGTAACTCCTATGAAATCAGCAGGTTGAAAAGGGCAACTTGATTAGCCAGTTTTCACTACGGTTTACACTTTGCAAACTAAACACACCAGCTGGAACTACTTAAGACTGCTAACAAATATCCATATGCCATGAAATTTCATAAACAATGTAAACAGTATTTTTTTTCAATCTGGTTGAAAATGTAATCGACTTTTTAAGCATGTTTGCATTTTTAGAAGACTTGCAATGAGACAGAGAGCAACTGAAGTCAAAGCTACAGCTATAACATGTGAATAAGCAGCTGTCATAGTGTATTGTAATTCAGTACCAATCACAGTCTAAAAATAAAAGCCATAAATACAGGCAGAAAAGCCCTAAACCCATAAAAGTTAGAGCAGAGTTTCTTAAAGGAACCTGAGGGAGTAGGAATATATTTTGTTTTTTCAGAAGACAAGGGAAAAACAGGGACAATGATTACACCCTACTCTCTCCAGGCATGTCCAGACAGATGAGTATAGACAGTTTGGAGCCCCTCAGCCTCAACAAGGTCTCACTCTGCTCTGGGAGTTGTTTGAGGACAATGAAAGATAGATTACTGCATGGACATTGTTTTCAAAAACAGCAGTGATCTGCTTGAGTACAGTCTACTCACACAGCCAAAATTTAACACACTACACCTCAAAGCCCTTTTGAATAAGAGGAAGCATTAATTTGTTCCTGATTAAATCTGTTTTTGCTTAGTAACAAAGGTTTAATGACTCCTGGACACTTTGGAATCCAATAAGTTTCTTTTATGACATTAGATAACCATCAAAAAAAAAAAAAAAAAAAAAAAAAAAAAAAAAAAAGAGACACTCCATGTGCTTTCTTACTCTCTGTCTGCTGCTGGCAAGTGGCACTACTGCAGATTGCCTTGGAGAGGGCTATTACCTCTGTTTCAGCTCAGCAGTACGCTAATAGAGCATTTGAAAGTAATACTCTGCGTCCACAGTGTAAAGGGGTTATCAGTTCCCTCTTTTTCCCTATCTCCCAATCATTACCAAGACATTTAAGGGCTCAGGTAACAAATCACCACTCAGCTACTGGTCCCGTATAAATTCATAACACAGAAAAGAGCCCTGGTAAAACAGAGAGCAAGGGAGCTTGTAATTCCATGTGACTCACAGACATATCACAATCAGTGCTGCATAATACAGGTGCATTGTTTGTCTCCAATATTCATTTTATCCCTCAAATACTTCTTTCACTATCTTTGTCTCTTTCTTTTCTTTTTTTTTTTTTTCCCAAAAAAGAAAAAAGAAAAGCCTTATAGAAAGCAGAAGAGCTCTCTGAAAATTCTGTCACTTACAGATTGCTCATCAGTGGCAGCCCAGATATATTTAAATCACAGTTCAATGCAGCATGCATAAGGATGCATCCTGCTTTATAGAGTTCTTGCTCATGTCTCTTCTCTTCCAACCTCCTATTCAACCCTCAAATAGAAATCCTGTATAGTAAATAGAAAATGTAGTTAAGTCCAGTAAGCAATGGCCTGAGATTTACCACTGACAATTCCTATGAGAAAAAATTCCTGATTTGCAATGATTCATTGTCAATCTCCTTGAAGAGCCCTGGAGCTCTCAGGTGCAACGAGTGACCAAATAGCCACAAGGTCTTCAATCTGAGCTGCTTCTTCTTCTCCAGGGTAATTCCCCTCTTCCAGAATGACAATTCTTGCCTTTACCCAAGTGAGCAACAGAGAATTCAATATTGACTTACAGTAATGCAAATAAATACTTACTATCATGCAGAAGACATGATCCTCTATAGGTATGTCTACACTTCCAGGTGTAAAGAGGGCTCAAAGGCTGATGTAAGTGTGTCAATCCCCATGACCTCAAAGCTTTCCATCCACACTGGTATTCACACCTCAGATGTCCACACTATACAGGAAAAAAGCTATACCTCACATATCTGCAATGGGATAGTAATATGCTCTGCCCCACCACAGCACACTCTGTCTGTAACACTTGGACAAGAGTTTGAATTCATGCAGAGGCTGGGAATGGGCTCTCTTCTCTCAGCAAAATCATAAATAACCTGAATTCAGAACTGTTAATACCACTGTAGGTACTCACTGTGGATGGAAGGCATTCTTCCACATGTGTTTGAGAATGGGCTCATACCCATAATTTTTCGACAGTGTAGGCATACCCTTTCAGAACATGCCTGATTGCTTCAGAAAAGCTATCCACCTACTGTTTTAATAGTTTCACAGAGAAAATCATCTGCCCATTCACCTCTCCCTCTGACAAAGAATGGAAACTTGCAGCATTCACAGGAAGATGTAAGAAAATCCACCGCAGATGTGTGCATGCACATGCACCCACGTGGCAGCAACCTGGAAATCTCCTCAGCTGTGTATCAGTATTGACTGTGCTCTAGTCCCCAACAGAGAGATGGTTTGCTCCGTCTCATCAGTTGCGGAAGGTTTTGGGTTTTCTCCATGGGTAATTTCCTCCCAAGTGAGTGCAAACAATGCAGTCAGAAGAGCTCCAGAGGCAGACAGGGAAAACAACCTGGTAGCTGAGAAGAGTTTACTGACTTCCGCTGCTTATGAACAGCTCAACAGCATGGAGTCCTCCAGGTTGGTGTATCTCTATAATCTTGACCCACCTGGAGATCCATGGTGTCGAACCATGAACTTATGAAGACAGCACTGCTTCCAGTGGTCCTCTTCATCCTCAATGCGTCGAGCAGTGAATTGCTGAATCCTTTACCATTTCTTCTATGACAGGCAAGTTCCTTTGTTTCTTTCACCGCCCCTTTTCCACCATTACACAGTTTAATACACATGGACAAGAGGTCACACATACCTTTCCATTCAGAGTTTAACAAATGGCAGTCACTCTACACCTTCCATACTCAGTACCTTCCATACTCAGTACCTTCCATATCAATTAAAGTATCAAGGTGGAGACCCCATTAGGAATTACAAAATCTGTGGTTCTTTTCATGTCCTAACCATCTCTGAATAAGTTTGTTGGAAAGCTGCTCTGTTTTGCTTGAAAGGTGAAGAGAGTGAGAAATTATGTGAGAAAAGTATTCTGGTTGGCCAAGAAACATTTATAAAAGAAGGAGGTTCCTCAGTATTTCTCAAAGACGGTCAGAATCTGGATTGTCATTCCAGCCTCAAATCACGTGCTTATGTCCAAGGAAGAGTAGATACTAAGGCAGCATCATGGTGATCTTATACAACTTTCTACCACTGCCAAATATGCAAGCGCAATGTCATAAACCGTTTTTTAGTTCCACTGACTCTGTACTTCACTTTGGTGTCCCTAATGAGACCTCTCTTACAAACTATGGCTATTATTTTCAAGCTTTCTGGTCTGCCCATTATTCTCCTACAGTTTGGTTTTGATGTATAAATAATAAATGGTCAGCATGATGGCTATAGAAGCTTTAGGAAAAAGTATTAATAAATCTTCTTTCTTTGAAGGTTTAGATAAATAATTTTGCTTAAAGAGCAAATTTCAGCTGGCTCCTTGACATTAATTAGCCTAGCTTTACAAAACCCCTGCAAGGTATTATATGAATTTTACAACACTCTATGCATTGTACAGATAGGTATGCTGAGGTCTGCAGAAAGACTAAATGCCACATTACTATTTTATGCAAACAGCTGACCAATGTGGTGATTAAATTGTGTGCTGATATACTTTCAGCAAGAAACTTTAGCTTGCTTCACTGGGGAGGGATAGCAGGACATTTTGAACAAATATGCATCTATTTTGGAACTCATCTCCCCTACTGATTTGAAGTCTAGGTTTTTTTAATTGTTTGATGCCTGTGCAAAGGCAATCCTTCTATGCTGTGCTTATATTTTTTATTATTTCTAATTATTTATTTAAATATTTTTAATGAGTGAAAGATAATGCAAAAAAAAAGGGAAAAAAATCTCTCTAAGGGATAATTGCTGAAGACTTCATACCTCTTTGATATCTTCTGAGGTTATGGATACATGAATAGAGAGGGAAAGCCTTAGAGGTAAACTTAGGATAAATTGTGCAGTTATACACAAATAAGTGTGCTACACATAGAAAAGCAGGCAGTAGAAAACCTTGAGACTTGTAAGTTGGCAGGTGGGTTTGCCATTCATTTTTCTGTCACCAAAATAATCTTTTTTATTATTTTTAGGGAGAAGAGATTCACTACTGATATACAATGACAACACACAACATTTCCTGATGCATAGAGGAGATACAGAGACAAGACTCATGTGTGCCCCACCACCCTGTCACAGGGAAGAAGCACACACAGCCATTTCAACCTGCAAATGCCTGGATAACTCAGGAAAAGCTTAAGAAAAGATCTTGCACTCATTTAGTTTCCTGAAATTATAATTACAAAAAAGCAGGATCTAACATTTATCATTGATATATATGATATCTGTTTCTAAAAACATAGAAGAGATGCCAGTGACAATTCAGTTTTCAAAATTACACTGTATCCAGAAAGTACTACTTAAGGCAAAGAAATTAGTGATGCATCTTTCATTTCATCCCTATAAAGATGTCCCACATAGTTCTCTCTAAAGTATTTCAGTTAAAGAAATTTCTGGTTTCTACAACGGATGTGTTTGGTGTTTGCTTTCTTCTGCATTGTACTGGAATAATTATTTGCCCAGAGATAAAACACATGTGCTAGAGCTGAGGGATTTTAGGGTTGTGCATCTGTTCTTGCTACTTACTCTTTATTTGAAATTATAAGGCTGTTTACACCATTAAACTTAGTTGCAGCAGAGATGCTTATGATGTCATGGTAGGGGCAAACAATGAATTTGAGCAGAAAGAACAAATAAACTCTTATCCTTGCTTTCATGCATTTTCCAATAGTCTTTTCAAGCAAACATATGCACACTAATTCAAATTTTGCTGATGACATATACTCAGTTTATGGTGAACAGTACATTACTTCCTGAGTTCCTGTGTGGAAATATTCGGAATTCCTACTTAGTGAGACATTACTCTTCAAATAACTTCAAAATATGTGAACTGCGTCTGAGTAAACCCACAGAAATGTGCAAAACTGATAGGAAGACTTGCTCTTTTCAGAATGAAATATCACTCAGGATCTAACTGTAAGAAAAAAATAAATGATACAGTACCTGATAGATAAGTAAATTACAAGACTGTGTGTTTCTGCAAGTTTTCTACAAAAATCAACAGTCCTTTGATCATTTTACTGTGTAATGGCACCGCAGATTTATTATTCCCTGTTCCATTTCCAGCAAACATGAATCTGAGTAAAGTTTTACTAAAGCAATTGGCATGAGAAGATCTTTAAAGAATATAGGGAGCTGCCGAAAAGCACTAGGGAAGGTGAATGACTCCTGAAATTTGCTGTCCTACCTTCCAGTGCTCTTTTCATTCTCACCTCTCCAGTCTCCTTCACTGTAAACCTATACTTCAAATATGCTGCAGTGATGACTGACAGCAATGATACCAATGTACTGTGGAAAGATAATTGATGTTGCATTCAGTTAGTCTCCCTTATGATATTATCACTATAACAGCAAATTCCACTGCACCACCAGAGAAAGTTTCTTTAGAGCTTCCTGACTGTCAACAACAGATAAATGTGCCAATAAAAAGTTTGAAATGTTCTTTTTTGGCACAGAAAATATTTAAGTTTTGTTTCTGCTGGTGTCAAACCTCTTTGCTAGCAATCTGCTCCAAGATTGCTTTAACATGCCTGATTTTTCATAATACCTGCTCATTGACTTATCACTGTCCATCCCCAGTATCAAGCAGAATTCAATTCTATTGAGAAGGGGACAAAACTCTTTTGCAGATCTCAAAAGATAACCTATGTGACTTCTTCTGCCCTCAGAAGACAAAGAGGAATTTTAAGGGAGTCTATTCCATCCAAAAGCCATGAGTTCTGTTAGAGGTTTTTGGTTTGGAGTAGAGAGTTCAGACTTACCATTATAATGTTACAATATATTATCCTCTGTAAAATATTAAATCTCAGCTGTAGGTTATTGCAAAGTCTTTCAGTGATTGATTTGAAGTTATGTGAAAGGCATTCCTCAAAGTAGATTTTCTTTTATTCCTCACTTTTTCTTTTAAACGATTCTGGTTTGGGGCCTTTCTCTTTTAACATTACAAAGGCTGGATAAAACTACCTCTAGAGACCACTTGTATCACCAGCAGTAAATTACCAGCAATTGTGCTCTTCTCTCAAATGATAATGAGCTGGATTAAAGCAGATAGAGAATTGCTACCCTAATACAACTTGGGTAATTAAATTCCAGTATGTAAAATTCTATCTGGTATTGCAATGGGATACCATACTCTATTTCCTACCCTTTGATAACGTGTAATTCTGCTAAATACTCCAGACCAGCTGGCATGTTTCAACCCAGAAGTGTACTGAATATGATGCAGTGGAGAGTTTTCAGTTGAATCAGTTGGTAATATATTTTATTACTCCCTTAAGGTGATAGGTAACACAAAAATACAACTATTTCCAGTAGCATTTGACTACGGAGAATCTAGCATGATTTTTGAAAGTGCTGAGTTCTAACAACTCCAGCTGAAGGCTATGAAAGCAAAGAGATTCTCAAACTCTCAGTAAATCAACCTCATGGGCTTCCCTAAAATTCTACTGAAGACTTTCCTGTAATTATTGCTAGTAACATGTGGGAATGCAACAGAGACAAGATGAAAGCTCTGGATAGTAATTTTTATAATCATCATAGAAGTAAAAGTTCCTGGGTGAAAGTTATGCCTGTAAGACGAAAGTCAAATCAAGGCTTTTTCTGCCTATGTGAAGTTACTAGTCCAAGGGGAATGTCAGAGAAATTGATTAGTTTTTATTTAAAATTTATACAAGGGTGGAATTCTGTCTGAGTGAATTTGACTTAAAATTTTCACTAATTTCTGTGGAGAACTTGATCAAGACAGATACTTATTTTATAAAGATACAACCTTGTGACAAGATCTTAAAAATTTCATATTTCTTAAGAGCTCTGCAGGAGGTATGTCTGTGTTAGTTCATTTTAATATGGAGTAAGATATTGTCTAATGCTACCTGTCCACAAAGGTGTAAGATGAAATTTTCTGAAAACCAGGAGAGAAGAAAGATCTACTTTGATCCCCATGGAAAAAAGATTTCT
The DNA here is from genome assembly GCF_003031625.1 of Empidonax traillii. Taxonomy (NCBI): domain Eukaryota; kingdom Metazoa; phylum Chordata; class Aves; order Passeriformes; family Tyrannidae; genus Empidonax; species Empidonax traillii. Next base: position 341,255 of record NW_020955726.1, read on the forward strand.
CCCACACCAACTGTTTTTGACCTGAGATTTCTACTTAATGGGCACAATTAATTTGACATGAAATGTGTATTGTGTACTATTGAACTAATGAATAGTTGCTGATGGATATTGTGTCTGGAGGGCATTTCACTCTGCTGAGTCATATAGTTTTTGCAGTATGTCAAAAATGAAATGATTCTTCTAAGGGCCAGAATTTTTCTGAAGACAAATAAAGACCAACACGCAGCTGTAGTCTTTTTAGGGGACAGCACAATCCATCATTTCAGACATGATTTTGACATTATCCAATATCTTAGCAACTGACCATGCAAACTGCCTGTCCCCAAATACTGCCACATGCCCTGTTCCATCAAGGAGTTATAACCAATGCTGAAATGATGAATGGTTTACTGTAATTGCTTTAATTGTCTTATAAAACCAAGCAGCTATCTGACAAGTATAGGAGGTGATTGTCCTGCTCTGCTCCACACTGCTGCAGCCTCACCTCGAGTGCTGCGTGCAGTTTGGGGTCCCACAATATAAGAAGGATATAGAGCTGTTAGAGAGCATCCAAAGGATGGCTGTGAAGATGGTGAACAGTCTGGAGGGGAAGTTAAATGAGGAGCAGCTGAGGCACTTGGTCTGTTCAGCCTGGAGAAGAGGAGGCTTACAACTTCCTTGTGAGGGGAAGAGGAGGGGCAGACACCGATCTCTTCTCTGTGGTGATCAGTGAGAGGACCTGAGCGAATGGCCTGAAGTTTTGTCCAGGGAGATTTATGTTGGATATTAGGAAAAGGTTCTTCCCTGGGGAAGTGGTCACAGCACTAAGTCTGACAGAGCTCAATAAATGCTTTGGACAATGCTCTCATGGTGTAGTTCTTGGGGCTGTCCTGTGCAGGGCCAGGAGCAGGACTTCAATGACCCTTGTGGGTCTCCTCTAACTCAGGATATTCTGTGATTCCGTGATAATGTTGTGGCAGCAACCAAGAGAAAACACAAGTCTGAAATAACTTCATCCACTCTGGGATGCGTAATTAAAGACATCATTACTGGGAAATATCATCAGATGTATCCATGAAAAGACAGAAGAGAATTTGAGTTCTGAAGAGTTTTACATAGGACAGTATTCTAAAAGATAACCATCCTTATAGTTCTCCGCAGGAAAATCAGAGGCTTCAGAGGAATTTGCTAGTAAAATAGGAAACTACCTTTTTTCACCTAAGACACAATCCTACCCCAGTTCATGGGTGGTCATTCCCTTCCAGATTTTAAATCAGACAACTCTTTGAAACAGACTCCTACCAGCTGTACCATTATATATTGAAAACAAATAGCCTGCTGAGGATTGGCTACAAAACCTTACCTCTTTGATGAGTTTAGCCTCTGCTGTGAGAAACATGGGATGTTTAATCTTGATCAAATGGAACAAGGAGCCCCTTGATGTCCCTGGAATTTTTGAGAGAGATCATCTTTCACATTCAGATTTTTAACTCCTTTGCAGCTCACTGCTCCGTCTGCTATTCCTTTGCTTAATGCTGAAGAATGAGCCACCTAAGCATTGAAAAATCTCAAGCACATCACAAGCCATTTTCTGCACTAAAAGACTGAACTTCAATTCAAGATACTCACATGGTATTTTAACAAAATTGCACTCTATCTATTAAACTATTAAAAAATTTAGCCTGGTAGAAGTTTAATAGTGCTGTTATAGAAATAATGGGTTTCATAACTGTGTTTTAGGTAGGGCATAATCTTCACAAGTAGAGGACAACCTTTCACAGAAAAAATTTTGTGGTGTTCTATGGTATCAGAACAACCAGGATTTTCACAAGGGTTCTGATCTATTAAGAATAAAGCACAACCTTTTATAGAAAGATACAAACCTGCCTGAAAAGGGAGTGGCTTTAACAAGACTTTGGAGTTTTGTTTCTTATGTTATTTTTGGTGTTTGTTTGTTTGCTTGTTTGCGTATCTGGGCAAAACTCACGATGCCAGAAACAAATTGGTGAGAGCGAGAGAAATGTAAGAGAGCACGTCTCACTCTCTTGTCTCCCAGCCTTGTGTTTCTGCTGTAATGCCAAGCTCAGGAAATTAGGTTAATTTTCAGGGAGATGTACTGCTTTGCCAGTGTCTGAAAGCTCCTAAATTCTGTAAGTCTGTTACACATCATTCATGACAGGCTGCAAAGAAGAGGAACACCTGCTAAGGCAGAGAGAACAATCCAAGGAGTAGCAGCACTACTTAGGAAAACTCAAATGCTGCTTGCTATACTATGCATTAAATGAAAAGTGGATATATAGAGTATAATAATCTCTTTTCTTTTTCATGATGTTGACAAGACTAAACAGAAAAATAGACATTTATCTAAAGGGTCTTTCAAAATAGAAAAATCTCCAGCAAGATGTTCTCATTTAGAGATGGTTTTATTTGAAGACTTACTTGGAAATCCACCTTTGGTCTTTTCTCTTTTGGTTTTCTTAGTTCATAATAATATTCTCTAAAAGCTAAAGGGAAAAGACAGGCAGGCAGAGAAATCTTGTAGTTAAAGGATAAATTCATCAAAATGAAGAAAATAAAATTATATTAAAAAGCTGTGATGTATTGCAGGACAAAAAGAAAAAAACACCAACAACAGAACAAAACCCTGGAAGATGAGTGGTTTATTACTTTTTGCTTTCAGAAAATGATGATTGTTCTTTCTACCAGTTGAAAGATTGTTTTAGAAGAATGGATTTTTCCCAGTTAAATGGATGGAAATCTGATTTACTCTCTCACTACTGAAACACCCGAGGAATATGGTATATTTGGAACCGGCTGCTGCGCCTATCAGAGGTAACTGGGTAGAGCAGCCTGGTAAAGTAAACAGTATTAGGGAGAAAGTTTGAATGCAACTCAGCTCAATGTGTACCAACATAAAAACCAGAGCAGATGTTCATCGCTCCTGATACTTTCATGTTAATTCTTAGAAGAACTGCACTGCACAGAGTTAGTTAAGCAATATCATGAAATATTTTGCATCTTGTCAGAAAGCAGGTAATGGACAATAAACATCCTCATGGTGATATCCTGGAACAGAGACTCTTCAAAGGTATTTTGGTTATCTTTGTTTTTGTAAGGCTTTTTGCTATCCAAGGCTTTAAGTGATTTTCTAGACTTTTTGCTTTAATACAAGCAGAATAACATGTCACACTGAAGTGTTATTTACTGAAGTGTCTAGTAATTTCCCAGCATACCACAAAGCTATTTTCCTCAGTAGAAACCTTTCTGTAAAACTATGTAGGTTTCCATATCGCCCACAAACTTCAGTTATCTTGTGCACTATTTTCCTTCTCTTATCAAAAGACCAAACTACTTTCTAAATAGTTTCAGGGTAAAATGTAAGACTTGTTCCCACTGTTACTGGATAAAAGGATGCTAGCTGTAAGCAGCCATGAATGACAAAAAGCTTTTTATTCAAACATTAGCATTAACAAGGAAAAGTTGCCTTCTGAAGAACACTACTGAGTGAACAGCAAGGAGGGCTTTAAGATTAAGTTCTTTATTTCTTCTAAGCCTTTTAGGAGCTTCTTCAGTAACACTTCAAGAAAATCCACATAGATATGTAGAACAAAAATGAGAAGGGAAAAGGAGAAAGAAAAAAGAAAAAGCAGCTAGGGTTTCTTTGTGCATTTTTTGTTTGTTTTGTTTTAAATCTGCCTATAAATGCAAAGTAAAAATTATCTTCTACTGTAGAAAAAAAGAGAAAATTACAATTGAGAAAACTCTAAAGAATATCTTTATTTTTTATCTTTTATTTCCAGAACAGCTTGAGCTTTCAGAATTATTTCCCTCCTGTCTTTGCAGCTGAAAGCTGCTTCTTTTCACCTCAGGGGACTGTGACCAAGATGAAATCACCCTCTGTCAGCTCTGCTGTGGCTCATTCTGAGCAGTCAGGTCAGTGATCTAAGCAGGCTAACATAGAGACACTCACAGAGGTGGCATCAGGTGGGTTTAATATATCTGGGCAGTTCAGGGAGTCTGGAAATACCCTGGACTCAAAAGCTCTGCTAAGGTAATATGGCACAAATGAAGCAGGTACACGGATGCTCTCAGCTTCTGTTCCAGGCACAGGCTGCTCTTCAGGGCTCATTATTAACTGCTTAATGTGAGGCCTTTGAATTCTCTTTGGCCTGCAATTGCCAGTCTCTCTTAATTTAGTATCCATTATATTATTGCAATTGGGGCCACTGCTGACAGGTAATTCTGTGCAGGTGTAAGGGTGGCGGGAGCAGGCTGGAAAAGGTTGTTCTTCTGGTGTTTATCTGATGCCTCTAAAATAATTGCTGTTACTAGTTGCTGACAGTGTGAAGGAGACGCTGCTTTTACCCTCTTCTCATATCTGGGTATTTTTAAAAGAAATACAAATGGAAGTGCTCTGACAGTAACTGCCACAGCAGTGTGACTTCTGCTGTACAAATGATGGGGTGAGCCTGCTCCAAGCACCGTGAAGGTTAGAAATATCAATGGGTTTGAACCTGGACTCTCTTTGCCAGCATCTACCTGTGGATATGATGGAAGGGTAAAGTAAAATGCACCAAGCTGGGGCAGCTTTGCTGGCAAGCAAAGTATGAATAATCCTGGGATAGGTCCGTTTCAGTAACCCTGTCTGGCAGAAGTTGGATTACCAAAACCCTCCATGCTGGTAGAGAAAAAAGGAAAGGCAGAAAATGGAAATTAAGTTTGTATTTTCAAGAGAATACACGAATAGTAAAATTAAAATCAAGTCCCACATTTGTGAGCCAAATTCTAGCTCCTTTACTTGGTTTTAGAATTCCCTCTGTGACACTCAGAGCCTGAAAAGGATTAGAAGATAGAACTGTGCCATCTCATTCACTCTGCAAAATTCTCTACAGATGAATATAGAGAGAATAAATTTTCAAGTAGGAAGGTTGAGAAGAGAAAGCAGAAGCAGGAAAAAGGTGGGAAACCCCCTGTTTGTGAATATCAAAACAAGTTCCAGAACATGAAAAGGAAGGATGAAAAAGAAACATAGACCAGAAATGTAACAGGAAAAAAAAAAGAATAAAAAAAAGAGAAAGAAAAGAAACAAAAGACAAACTCTAGTAAATTATGTAACATATTCAAACGCCTTTTGAACCCCAGCCAAAAATGTAGTTTATTTTAAAGAAAAAAGGGTAAGGAGGGAAACAGCTGGAGAAAAAATGACAGATAAACAGAGTTTAAGAGACAAATCAGAGCTTGGCTTAAAGTAGTGGGATGTATCCATCCCTAATCTTTCTATCTAAAACAACAAGCATCATTTGCTAACATCATTCATTTCTCAGACAACTGGTTTGGCTGTGTTTTTCTGGAAGGATACAGTAGTTATTTAAAATTAGCTTCTGAATCCATTCTTTTATCTTTAAACTACATTCTCTATGGCCAGATTTTAGGAAATATTTTGATGTTTTTATTTATTTTACTGTACTTTTTTTCATACAATAAAAAAAAAAAGACAGATATCAGTACTCATTTTAGCTCAGAAGAGAGAGGCATAAATAATTGCTTTGGAATCACATTTTAAAAATTGAGTGAGATAACTTTTATGGACATATACATTTTTTATATGTATGTATGGGTGATCTCCTCCAGTTCCTATAATGGTTTTCTTTCAGCTGCAAATAGGAAATAAATTTCAAGACAGAACTACTTCCTAAGCAGCAGACTTTACAGTCCCAGGTTGTCTCCCTTCTGCCTGACTACTACCTACTATTCCAGTAGGTATTGAGAGATTGCAGAAGATGTAAACCAACAGTGTTATTAACATTAGCATAAACCAACAGCGTCGTGCTCCCCAACCCATGGGGATGGCTTTGGCTTTTGTCTATCCAAAAAAAGTGTTGTCTCAGCATTATTCTCTCCAGCTCTATGGTCTGTCCTGTCCATATATTGCCCCTGTTCCTGCAGGACCTTCAACAGGTAAATATGGAATAAGGGTTACTTTCAAACTCATACTTGCCCACTTTGCCCAAACACATGAACGGTCTCACAACAGGCACAAAAAAAGTATTTCTGTTCAAAGGTAGAGATACAGAAGTGTTTTGAAGTTC
>NW_020955726.1:347372-388706 GCF_003031625.1 Empidonax traillii
AAAAAAAAAAAAAAAAAAAAAAAAAAAAAAAAAAAAAAAAAAAAGGAAATTGTGTAGGAAATTGCAAAGCATTCCAAATGTAAATGGATCCAGTCAAATTAAATATGTTCTCTATTCTACTTCAGAAAAATAACAAATTTTTAGGCCACAATCTTCTCTTTGCCTCCAATAATTTGATTTTTTTTCACATAGACCTTGTGCACTGCTGAGCTGGCACTTTGAGTCCTCAAAATAATATTAAGCAAAAAATTCCAGAAAAGCTTTTAAAATTTTGTTTAAAAATGAAAGAAATTAAAAGCATTTCATTTCAATGAACTGTTGAAACCTGAGAAAATGCATTGTTTTGAATTGCTAATGAAGCAATTAGTATATTTTTGTTTGTTTTTAATCTAGGCATATATTTTTTACTAGAATTTTTAGCTAATAAAAAATTAAATATTTTACTGAGGATATGTCTTTAATAAATATATTAAAGCAATAAATTTCTTGAGTTTCTGTATTTTTTGGCATTCATTGCTTTTTAATACAAACAAATGGCAGTTACTGGCAGTTTGAGCTGGATTTTTTGGTTTTTTTTTTCAAGCTTCCTCTCCTATTAAGTGGTTTCTTGTTCTTAAGCATAGGAAATTACTGTATCTGAAAAGAAATAAATCCTCTCTGCTCTAAAATACTTTCTTTTAATAGAGATAGCAGTAATTCTTTAATATATATATTAATAAGTAAGTTTGATATATAAAGACATACTAATGACTGAAAATTAAAGAATAAGACTTTTAAAAAAGAGACTGAATCTGAAATGGGAACCTCCTGGCAACTGTGGTGTCAGCTCAGAGTCTTAAAAATTAATTAGGGAATGTAAAGAGAAAGGGTAAAAAAAATATCTAAAATGGTAATACTTCATCATAAATTTGGACATTCAATAGAAATAAGCATAGCTGAAATCTTTCTCTTCAGTTCCATGTAGAAAGTGAAAAAATATGTCAGCTAAGAAACAGGTTCATGAAGCAAACCTGATGATTTTTTTGCTCCCATTGTTGCCATAAGATTTCATGGCAACTCAGCCTGCTCTCATCAGGACTATTATCCAGCCAATGACACGGTAAACTAAAGCTGTGACACTTCATTAAAGTACCAAACTCAGATCATTTTGGTCTCAAACAATCTACTGAAAAAAATGGAGTGTCTTCCAAGACTGGCTGTGAAATAAGAGCATTACGATTAATAGGACCAGGGGGCAAAACTTGAGCAGTGAAGTGCAGTGCCACTGCATAACTACTGACCTAACCAGCTTGATCGTTGCCAGTTTTTACAATGACTTGATACTGAAAATTAGCAGATTTTCTTATGCTTGTGCATGTACACTTCCATTCTGCATTTTCTAAAAATAACAATTCCTGTGCCATGTCATTAGCAACCTTCCTCCGCAGAGTTGCAACACACAGGCGGGAAATCAGAGCGGGATCACTCCCTCACTGTTTGGAGACAGACACTCTTCATGCAACGAGAGTTCCTCATTCCCAGTTAAGGACTCCAGTTCTGCAGCCCTCGCATTAACAAACCACTGTTACTCATCCAAATCTCCTACCTACATCCAAGGGACTGCTGGTGAGAGTGACGGTTTCAAAACTGTCAGGTAGGAGAAAAACACCCACTCTACCTCAGGCTAAGGACACAGAGGCTGCTTTAAAGAAGGCAGCTGCTCAAAAAGTATAACCCGAAGCACTTTGCTGTTTGCTGAGCATAGGGAGGAGAAGCCTTCCCACCAGTTCGTGAGCAGCACCACAAATGTTGCTCAAGTTACCTCCAAACACAGTTTCTGTACAATATGTCCTGGTATACTGTGATGGCTCTGTAAGTAGAAGGTCTAGCAGTTATAGATGTTGCTAATAGAAATATCAGTTATTGTTTTCCATATAGATCTTATAATAAAAAGAAATTCTTTGTCCTTTTTAGAGATTAGCTCTCCTTAAAGAGATTTTTTTTCTTTCTTTTATTTTTTTTTCAGTTTGTTTGTTTGTTTGTTTTTTTCCCAGAGGAAAAATTGGTATGGAGATCTGCTCTCAACAAAAGTTCTTAGCAGACGAAGAGACAGCATTCAGGCAGTAACCATGTCTATCTCTTTCTGTTCCAGGAGGTTTTTGATTGCTCTCTTGAAATTGAAACTCCCAATGACATGCTGTTGAAACCCTTGGGTTTAATCTTGGTATTATAGAATTGCTGGGAAGAAGTTTGCTGGTTTTTGGTTAGTTGGCTGGTAATTACATTAATGAAAGAAATCTTTACAATTCAGCACTGTAGTATTTTGACCACTCATATGATTGATGTCTGAACCCAAAACAGATTAAGGAAGAAGTTTACATTGAGAGTGCCCTGCCTGGAAGGCCCATCATGGTTTATCCTGCCTTTTGACCTGTCTGAGTTCATTCCCACCCAGAGCTCCTCTGTAGTTCTCAACCTCTCTGCTGCTGCTTTACAATAAAGATACCAAAAGTATAAAATTATATTTTATTTGAAAAATGTGAAAGCGCATAAACATTAAATGTGAGCACAGCAAGGAGATTTATAAAGTAAGTGGGTAGCTGGCATTTATTTCAGATCAAGCTCTGCATCAGTCAGGAGCTGGAAAATAAAAACAGTTTGTGACAGGCAATAACCTGTTCTGATGGTACAACGGCCCTTGTAATGAAGCTGCAATCACTCTTCTGATCTCCTGCCGTCTTGTTTCTTTCTTTTCCTTCTTGAGGAACTGGCACTTCCAATCTATTCTAATTTTCCTGATTCTAGGCTTTGATTTATATTGCTCTGGCTATTGTACATCCTGTCAGAGGAAGGAGGAGTTAAGGATTTGAGGTGGAGAGGCAGCACAGACATGAGGGTGAGTAAGAACAGAGAATAATACAAGCGATTAGACAATGCTAATGGGTGACGTATTAGCCTGTCTTGCTCTATAATTATACATAATATTTTTCCTTCAGTCTTGGCTGATGTGAACAAATACCATGCACCATCATGATCCAAAAACAGCCCCCCCCCAAAAAAAAAAAAACAACAACTCTATGTAAAATGATAGTCCAATAATAAGAGTGTGTGGTGTTTAATTCAGAGTCAGGACATCTGGGTTCTGGTCCCCTTGGCATGCCCATTAGACTAGACAGAACCCATTTATTCTTCCGCCTGTCTTTGTTTACTCTGATGCATAGAAATGGATTTTTAGAAGCTCTGCTTTGCTATCAAAGTGCAACAAATGAGGAACAGACTCTTCAGAAGTGATGTCTCAAATAAAATTTATCTAACCCTGCCAGTTCTGATGTTTGTCTGTCTATTTACAGGTCCCTGGTGCCCTGTGCATCTCCCATGCTGGTTTTGGTCATTGTTTTATGGGTCTGAGACATTTTTGAAACGTAAGAATCTCCATGTAGGCAGAGATCACTGATGCCCCTACCCCAGAGTACAGTAGTCACATGCTGACATAAAGTAATTATTTATATTTCATTCTCCAAGGAAAAATCATGCACTTTGCTCATTAATCGGCAGCCTTTTATTAAGTGTAAGGATACCTCTTTGAACTCTAACTTAGTAATCAATGTAAAACCAGGAACATAAGAACTGATACCATTAGAAATTTTAATCATAGAAAGCATTAACAATTAGTATACCTGAGGGTGATGTTTATTCCCATGTGACTGAACAATGCTTCTTAAAAATGCATTACATTGCTTAGTTCAGTAACTGTCTGTAGTCTGCTGCCTAACATTAGGAAAATCACTGAGTAAAATATACCTTGCAAACACTTTCAGATGTTTTGCCCTGTATTTTCGAGATGTGTGAACAGGTTGTATGTGTGAGAAAAGAGGTGCCAAAATATGTGGGTGAAAGTACCATGAAAGATATCACAGTTTTTACTCAGACTGGGTACCATTTCTTTCCTTTAATATTCTGTGCCAGATCTGGTGACCATCATTCACTGTACGTAGCAGTTGATGCAGAAAACATTTCTGGGGTGTTAGTTCAATGGTGATGTACTACTCAAAGTGAATAAAAGAGCAGTTGTATCCATCCTATGATCTGAAGAGATAGGAGGTAGTATTAAAAAAAAGGCAGTGCTAAACCAGCAGAAATGTCATGAGACAGGAATCCCATTGTTTGCTTTGCAGGTCCAAAATATTCAAGAAAGGGGATGATGGAGGAGCCAGATGCTGAAGTAAAGGAGACCCTGAGACAGCAACTAACTTCTCAGGGAAGCCAGGTCTGTCTTGGGATCACACATTTTCCCTTGGGACACATACAGCAACCTGCTTGTACTTTTGAAGTGGACTGAACTCTGTGCCATTTCCAGAATGGAGGAGATGCAGCACAGTTTCTGTCTTGTGTGGCATACACCTGGTGTATGCAAGGAAAATGTTCCCAAAGGTAATTTCTAACACTGCCCATTGTAATGGCCAGTCTTCGCGAACGAAGAACCGGGGAAGGTCTTTCCACCTTCCAGCCTGCGCATTGGATTTTTTAGGTGAGACACAGTGTGCGCGGAACTGAGCCCACCCTTTAATCCTGAGGTTCATCTGCCGGGGCCAAGCATGCTTGGATGGTGGCAGCGAGGTCCTCAGGACGTAGATGGATTGCCTCACAGGGCTAACGAGTTCCATCTGCCCGGGGAGTGGCCCCAACCGGGAATCAGACCCTGCTAAACAGTGTGTGCCTTTAGTTCTGTGTTTTCTCCAAGTTATTTCTGGTTTGATATCTGTTCCCTCCACTCTGCTGCTCTTGAGCCTTTCTTAGAGCAAAAGGGAACAGTTTTTGTCCACCCTGTCCCACAGACTAGAGCACCTGCAGCTTCTGCTCATAAAAGGTCATTAAATTAGAGGTGGGAAGCTGTGTCACATGAGTTAAGCGAACAGACACATACAAAAAGCACTAAATTCTCAATGCTGAATGTGAAAAGCTTAAAAGAATCTCTTGGCCTTAACATAATCATCAAAACTATTAATCAGACTGTGAAGCTTAGCCAGAACACTTGCAGATGTACAATTCAAAATATAGGGGGGAAATATCCAGTGGACAAATTAATGACAATTAACAGATTGTTCAGCATAGGTCATTTTTTTTTCAGTGATCTGAAAGCAAAAGAGAGCATCAGCTGTTTGATGAAACCAGTGACTGATGAGACTCAGGACTGAGGGAATGTCTGTTATCAGAAAAGTCCATCTTCACACAACCCTCTTTGAAGCTATTAGGAAGCCAAAATTTTTCTAATGTCTTTCAGGTTAATGGCACTCAATCATTTCCAGTCATTTTTCTGTATAGAAGCCTGCCAATTATGTCCCCATAATAACCATTTGTGTTGGCGTTACACTCCAGCACACCAGCCTGATCGGATGGCTTGCTTGCAAACAAATTTCATCATTATCACCCCAGAGGATGGCACAAGTCTTTAATGATGACATGAGCAAGGCTGAGAGGGGAGGGTGGCAGGTGGGAACATAAGGGAAGTGTGTGTTCTTGTCCCACATCTATTCTTCACCTATAGCCTGACAACTTTTTGTGTCCTGCCCTCTCTTCCTTAGACTGAGAGGACACAGATAACAGCCAGACAACACCCACAGAAGTGACAGACTGCAAACTGTTCAAAACAGCAATGCTCCTACGGTGAATGTGCAAAACCAAAACCAGTACCTCTGTGTGAATGGGGCTGGTTAGGTGTCATAACTCTTTGACTTAAAGACTTAAGCAGCAGATTAAGTCATTTGGTGGCAGACTAGGCTGTTTCTTTTCAAAGAGTGATGAGAATTGTGTAGTGGAAAGGAGTACGGAGGACAGAAAAGTAAGAAACTGAAGAGTTCTCTGTTTTCAGTCTACTGGATGTAAATTGAAGAAAAAAACTTCTCTCTCTCTTCTCCCCATCCTTCACTCCTATCTCCCATCAGCTCTGGTTATCAGAGTGCTGCTTTCCATATAATAATAATAATAATAATAATAATAATAATAATAATAATAATTTTTTACTTGTTTTCATAAAAATATTGCTCTCTTCAGTTAGGTGTTAATTATAGAATTAATAATTTTTTAAAAAGTAAATGTGGAGGAATATTTGCAAAATCTAGTCTTTGAAGAAACATCAAGGAAAGAAGTACTTGATTTTCAGATTATTTCTCCAATTAATCCTTTTATTCCTTACTGTGTGGCAGATAGCAGATAATCATCTATGTATAAATAGCAATAAGAACAACTACATGACACAATCTGCTCTGTTCTGGAGAATGCAGAGTATTTTGCAGAATATTTTTTTTTCTTTTGCCCTTGGAGAGATGCATGTAGTCACTTCAGCAAGCAGAAAAATAAAAAAATGAATACAGATATTGTATCAAATCCCAACTATTCATGAGCTGAGTTAGCTAAAAAGGGTCTGGTCCTGCACCATTCTGAATGCAGGACTGCAGGACTGAACCCATTGCTGGGATGACGTACATAATTTGCTACAGGAACGCAAATAGCCATGTCATTGTTTTGTAAATTTTTTTGGAGAATGCTTATCTAAGCGAAGACCAGCTCTCATTTTCCTCACTGTGCAGTTCAGTTCAGAGTTTAAGGAACAGTGGGAGAGCAGGCAACATGCAGCCCTTCTCCCTTCTTCCCAGAGTGACGTACCCACCACTTTAAGCAGTGACAGTGGTGTTCTCACTTTCTGGCTAAGCAATTCTATCCCCAAGAAGGACTGACATAGCACAGCAGCACTGAGAGGTAACTGGAAACACACTTTGACTCCTACCAGAGCAAACAGTGCATCTGAGTTCTCTGTGAGATGCTGTCTTGTTTTATCTCCTCTCCTCCTGCTTTCATGCATGTCTCATAAACACCCATCAAGCCCCAGCTCGTCAAGCCCTGGTATCAGAGAAAACTGCTGCCAGCTGACAAGGACTGGATTAGCCTCCTTCTGAGCCTGCACTCAAAGCACCCAGAGGAGTTCACCGCAGAGCAGCAAGAGGTCTGACGCTCAGGATACGTACTAATCCTCTCATATCATGGCAGAGAAGCACGGGCTGAGCAAGAGACAACAGTCTTTAAAATCCATGTGTCTCTACACACTTGGTGAGACCATGTCCAGGGTGCAGTGAAATCAGAACAGGCTGTGCACAGCCTGAATGCCTCCCACAGCCACTTGTTGCTGCTCATTGCAACAGAGTAGAGAGGGTTAAATCAGGGCAGGGGACAGAGTTGGCATGACAACTGCGGAAGTCTTCTGTGTGGACTGTACAATAAGTAATCATTACACAGTAAAGGGTAATAATTACTTCTTAATGCTACAGTGCAAGAGCTGGCCCCATGGTAGAGCACAGAAGGTTGAAGAGGTGAGGGTGTTTTTCAGTGTAACCAAAATAAGCTGGTGTGATCCCTGTCAAAGAGGTCTTAGTAGACCTCCAAAATAAGCAAATAATTCCTCTATATTTGGTTATCATATCTTCTCTGTCTATGTGTTCAGCTGCAAAAAATTTCTTCCTTCCTGGCTATTGTGCCTTCAGTTTTGTTCCTTTGTTTATGAAGCAATAATGTGCAAAAAATAAAATCTTGATCTGGAGATCTTCTTGTGAAATGAATGAATATAAAATAAAATTAAATTAATAAATAAATAAATAAATTGGAAAAAAAAAAAAAAAGAGAGAGCGCAAGGTCTCCTGGGCTTTCTTATTGTTGTGTTGCATTAACACCATTGGCCAGAGAATTAGGAAATATGCTCAACCCAAGCCTGCTCACGTCCTGAAGGAAAGGACTGAAGTCGTTTTTGCTTGCTCCATCTATTCAAACTGGAAAAAAAGCTAAATTGAGAGTTTTTCACCTGCTGGGAGGTGCAATGAGAAGTCTCTAATCCTCCCAGCTGATTCAAACTGAACACAGCATCTAAAGCGTATCAGAAAATGCAGAGGATGCGTTTCTCCTTTGCTGTTCTGCTGTAGACATTTGTTACACTGTTATCCTTAGCACAGAATCAGTGCATCCTCAACTTGTCTTCTGGCCTACAGTGGGGAAACTTGTTTCAACTGTTACTTAAACGGTGGAGAAAAAGCAGGCATAGGGAGGGCAAGGGGTTGGTTCTCATTCACGTTGTAGGATCACAGAATCATGGAATATGCTGATCACCAGAAGAAAGGTCCCCTTTGACAGAGGAAGTGACCAGCCAGCCTGTGCCCCAGATAACACAAGGGAAAGGTGATTCAGACAGTCTCCAATGGGAGTGAGTCTTCAGAAACTGCACCTCTCGTCCAAAGCAGCCAGATCCAGTGACTCTCCCTGAACAGCAACGCATTTTATTTCTAGGATGTCACTATGTCACCTTGTCACATCTCCCCATACTAGGTAAATACTGCTGTCACTGCTGTGTGTGGCTAAGAGCTTTCTCTCTGCAACTTTGCAGCCTGCCTTTCCCTCACAGCTCTGAACCCTCCCATCCAGGCTACTGGGATAATGTTTTCAGAGTGCCTGGAGCAGAGTTTCCCCCTCACATTTCCCATGCTGTTATTCTCATGCTGCTCTCCTTGTAACCTTGCACCTGCACACCCCAATAGTCTTTCTGGGGGGGGGGGGTTCTCCTGGGTAGTGATTGCCACCTGAAAGACAAACAGATTTTTTTCCCCTAGTTTCACTACATTTTGGTTATAGCTATCACTTTATGCAAGGGACACAGAGATGCTCATATGTGCATAAGAAACTGGCCCTGCAGTTCCTGCCCTGCTCAGTGCTGGCTCCAATCAACACTATGGTAAGCAGTGACATCCAGCTGAGGGTTCTATCGTGTTCTATCAGTAACCACAGTTACTGTGGGAAGAATATTATGGGGGGGGGGGAACCAGCTTCTGCAGAGCAGAGGACACCAAAGAGAGGTCTGGAAACCCTGACTGTTTCTCTTCCCAGCTGAGTGGTAGAAAGAGAACTTTCTTTTTCTCTTCTGTCTCTCTCCTCTTTTTTTCATGTTTTTCCAAATTTTTCACAGCTAGAGACAATGTAGGCCATGAGCTATGGACTCCACTAATAAATCTTCATGTATATGAATCTGTCTCAACATTATATGTGCAAACCAGCCATGATGAGAGGGAATTTCTATTACACTAAAATTTTAACAATATCTTACATTGGTTTCCATTGTTTATTTGGTTGACATACACATCTCCAAATATGATGAGAAAATCACCAAATGACTGAAATGGGTTGGGAAAAGTAAAAAAACTCTGATCTGGTCATTGTTCATGGGAACTGATAACTTTTCGGTGAAAGGCAGCGCTAAATTATTAATCAATCTAGTCAACCCTCACAAAGCAGGGATATATGTCCCTAAAATTACCCTCTTTCCCTTGTACTCTTTTCAGAATAACTTGGAGAATGACACTGAAATATTTGTCAAGAGTAAAACTCCAACTCACCAGGGCCTGCCATAACGTTATATCACCTACCTCCAAAAGTATCCTCTGGTTTCTAAAACCCACAAACACCGCCTCCAGAAAAAAAAATGCATTGTTAATTTGTGTGGTATAGGCTTGGCTCTCCTTTGCCTCCAGTACTTTCCAGTCATCTGTATGTACATAAAATAGCTTTGAAGTGTAACCCAAGCAGAACTGCAGCTTTTTACAGCCTTGTGGGTAGCAAGGAGAAAAATTAGGTTTCAGATAGCCCATGTTTTCCTTGAGACCTATTTTGCTTTGCTTGTTAAAGATTTTGGCTTGGAGTTAAAAATATAGTACCTAGACTTGGATTTCTAAAGCCATAGGCAAGAACACACACCAGCAGCCTAATTTTTAAGCAAGCAAAGCATCCAGAAATAATTTTTAGAGTTATTCAGTAGAAAGTATGGGGGCCTCAGCTATTATGACCTTGGAAATGTAATTTTAACACTGCTGTTGTGTGGGTTTCTTAAAAAACAGAAAGCTTGTCTTCTGCGGATTTCAAGGTTTCTCAGCTCACCTTTAAGCCCATGCCTTCAAATTGGCATGCAGGTGCAGTACAGAGCAATCCTGCATAGGTGAATGTGATTTCTACAGGGCTACGATCACAACAGAAGCTCTGACCTAGAGAGCTTTCCAGTGAACCCGTGTCCCACCAATTATACGCATAAAAGACATCAGCAAAGCAAAGATCATCTTCAGAAAGTATCTCCTTCATCATAAGTTCAGTTTTTGTTTTCTCTTCTTTAAGGTTTATTTTTTGACTGGTTGGTGAGGTTTTGGTTTGCTTTGCTTTTTTTCCTAAAACTCCTTAGTTTAAAGGCTATTATCTAAATCTGGATACAGCATATGAAATGATACAGATTTGAAACATATGTGATTTTTGAGCTTTTGAATGAAAGAAAGAAAACGGAATCTCAGCATTTGGGAGTTGCAGGTCTGCCCTAACAAGGTAAGAAACTGTATAAATCCAAATGCTGAGGGATACACCCCTTTACATGGGTGCAAAGATCTCTCTCAATGCCTGCCACATCCTTCCTCATTTTTGTAGTTCACAAGCTGTTTGTTCCAGTTTTGGCTGGAAGTAGAAAAACAAGAAGAGCTACTAAAGACAGAGCTGTGACCACATTTTACCTTTCTCAACTCACCCTTCCTCTGTAAAGAGAACACCTATAATGGGAACACAAAGGCCTTAAGCTGAAAGAGAAGTGTGTCTGCAAGAAGGTTATCTCAGGATCTTATACTAGAGTTACAGACAGGAAAGCACACTCTCTGGTTGGCATCAAGATCAGCCTGGGAACCAGGTGTATATTTAAATTCTCCAACTGCTACAGTGAACAAATAAAACAAAGAATCTTTGAATTTATTTGTAGGAGGTCTTTCTGGGGAATCAGGGATTAGTTAAACAACTTTTTAAAGTTTCCAAAATTTTCTTGTGGTTGTTTTCATAATAACCTAGCCAAGAAGAACAAAAATTTCTGGTGAGCAGAAAAAAGTAGAACAGGCTGAGCATTGTCCAAAGAAGGGGGTTACTCTGATGACTCTGAATGAGAGTCTGAGTGCAAGAGCAATTCTCCCAAAGCCAGGGTGCTCACAGTTCTCTCTCAGAGGTGTCTGAGAGCAATGAGCACACAAAGGGAACAGGCATACAGTGATACCACCCCAGCATAAATTCCTTAGGTTGAAGTAGTTGGTTGCGTGGGGAGTTCCCTCTGACTTTATTTGCATCACAAAGCTTTTAGTAGTGTTTTTCTTGCAGTGTTTTGTCTGGTTTGATAATTTATTTACTCACTTATATGTTTAGAATAACAAAACATAAGGTACTAAGTGCCACAGCTCTACCATGCAGACATTTTTTTAAGTTTATGGCTGGTAATACCTACCTGAGAGGGCTGGATTGCATCTTTGGATAAAAAAATAAATATCTCCCTGTTCACCTTCTCCCTCTCTTCAAGCTTGCTTAGACCTACATGTATTCCTCATAACTCATATAATTTCTTGTATGATGAGTCCTAGTCTATTGGATATCTCTCTGGAATACAGGTAATTCTCACCATCTTTATCACCTTCCTGTGTATCTTTCCAAGTTCCTCTGTGCCCTTGCAGCATTAGCACATACAGAACTGCTCATGGGATTTAAGATCTATCGGGGACCTGCTTCAAATGGCATCTGCTGAGAGGTATCCCGTGTACAGCTGCCTGTACCAGCAACACCCAGGCTAAATGGAAAGGTTCTTACTCTCTAAGGAAGAGAAAGATCAGCACCATGTTTTCAGGTAATTTTCATATGGATTAAAAAGCAACTGAATGTTTGAAAGATAATGTATCATTCATTTCTATGCATGCCCAAATTTAGGTAAGGTTAAGTTTAGTGCTGACTGTTACAGAAGTGCTACCAAACTGTTTTAAATTTAAACAGGAAGAGCAGACACAGCTTATGAGAATAAAAATGTTATTTTACAGAAATTCCATGTTAGAAACTGAGGTAAAAAAGTTACTGAGTTTGTCCAAGGCCAGATGAGCAACCTGTGGTGAAACTAGGAATTCAGCCCTTGTCACTACTTTCTGAAAGCAGTAACAAGAAAATTACTCCTCATCTTTTTAGCTATGTGTCATTTCCACACCCCACTTTGATTTTTAAGAGGCAATAAAGACAATAATGTGGAATATTAACTGTCAAATTTGTCATTCAGAAAGAATGGCAGTGCTTGAGTTATCTGGGTTTTTTAAAACCAGATATTTTGCATTCCCCTATGCTTCAAAGTAGGAGATACACAGTCTCACTCTTTGCTAAAGAAAGCAAGAGAAATAGCGACAGGCTTTCTTCAGACAAAACATACTAAATGGTTTTCTTCATCTTCTTTCTTTTTTCTTTCCTTACTTTTTTCCAGTTGTACAGTTTTGGGGTTTTTTTCCCTTTACTGAATCTTATGGCAATATAATTAATAACAGTAGGATATTCCTTGTAGGAAGTTGCTTCTGATGTCAAAACCTTTCAATAAAGACCCCTACATTTACTCCCAGTGGATCAGATTGTGAAAATGACTAGCAGACATCAAACAGACATTTTTAATGAGAATTTAACAGTGAGCACTTTATGTATTCTTTCCTTCTAGTGCCAGCTAAGTGTGCTGGCTATCACAAATGTCAAAAGGAGAAGGGTAACTTATTTTACCTTCCTTCTTGCCTGCTTTTCCTCATATTTAAGAGCCTTCTCTGTTTGGCTAAAGGAAGAAACTTTGCAACCAAGATGCCCTGTTTAAAGTCTCGCTGCTAGGGCTCAAGGTCATAACTGAGAAGGCATGACATTGCCAGGTTAAATATAGCACTTTGTTTTGTGATGGCCTCTCCTTTCATGTCACTTGTGTTCTGACAGCTTTCATCAGCTAAGAATACACTGCTAGAAAAGTGAAAATAGTATGGGTGAAAGGTGCCAGTAATGGATCAGGGGACCAGTTTGAGCTTCGCCTAAGCATGGAAAAGCAACAGCAGAGAAAACATTTCTACTTTTCTTCTCACCAAGATCTGGAGTAGCTAGGAGCTTCAGAACTTTTTTTTTTTTTTTTTTTTTTTTTTTTTTTTTTTTTAAGGGAGATAGAAAATTTTAACTTATCTTCCATTCTCAACAGAAACTTTCCCTAATAAACATCTCCTAAAGATTCAATTTTCCAACACTCCAGTGCAAAGAAACACCATGAGGATGGAATTTGTCTCTTCCTTTTTTCACTTGACAGCACCACAATTTAACCTCAGCACCTGACAACCTGCAGAAAGTGAATACTTACAACACTGTCATGAGATCAGGAAGAATTATTGTCCCTGCCTCTGGATGTCAAGCCAAAGCCTACCTGAGGAAGCAAAAACCAGTCTCTGACCTCAGCAGGCTTTGTGTCAGGCCATAGGAATGTGTCAAAAATCAGGCAGCAGGTTGGTGGCGTGGTCAGAAGCTTGTCTGTGATGTCCTTTGTCTCAGTCCAGTGTGCTAAGTGAAAAAATATCCTTCTTTAATTAATCCTGATGTTTGCACAAAGCATTAGCACCCCTAGTCCAGGAAATGTCTGGGACAGTCAATGAGCTATATGGAGAGAGATCAAAGGGGTATACAAGTCTAATAAAATTGTAACCATGGATGAGTTCACCCACCTGGATATTGGTAGCCAACAAATAGAAACAGATTTAAAAAAACAATTTCTATGTGATTTCTAGGATAACTGGAGAACATAACAGTATGTGCTCTTAACTAAGTAGCTGAAGACAAAATACAGTCAAACCCCTGAAAAGTAATAGACTCATTACTGCATTAAGAGCATGAGGTTAAAACTGATAATAATTAGTGAACTGCTTAAAAAGTACTGAAGGCAGAAATAAAATATGTTTGAAAAAGAAAGCAAAGAATGAAAGAGAAAGAAAGTAAAAGCCCTGGATTCAAAACAACAGGTATATTAACAGGCAGTTTCTGATTCAGTGAAGTCATGCAGAAAGCAAACTAAAGGCAAGATAGGAAAAAAAGATATTGTGAAATGTTAAGGTCCAAGAGGTTGTTTGAGCCAAGCAACTAGCTTTCAGGAAATGACACTTCATCTCTTGTGAAGCCCATGGCTAAGGGAGAGAAATTATAATAAAACACAAACAAAATGTCAGTTGTAAATGAAGAGGGCCAAGGATGCACAAACTGACAAGAACTTGTGGAAGTGTGTGCACAGGGGGGAACTGCAGGACATTTCTGAAAGGTCTTAAATTCACTCAGTTTAGGAGGGAAGCAAGGGGATCTGCTGCACATCAGGGGAATATTGGGAATAAATAATGAGTAAAAGGACTTTGCAGAGGTTCGCACTTATTTGTCTGGTTATATCTTCTCTGCAAATGATACTGTGCCAAAATCCATGTTAGACCTATTTTTTTCAAAGACAAGAACGCACATGAGCTGTCAGAACGTGAAGCACTGAAAGAAACATTGGAACAAACTGATAAACTAAACAGCAGCATATCACAAGGACCTCATGATTATATATGCAAGGGTTTGGAAAGCATTTGAAAATGAAGTGGCTGTGCTGATAGCAAAAAAATGCAAGTTGTCACTGAAGTCAGATACACTACAGAAGGACAGGAGGGTAGCAGCTAGCATACCTATCTTTAGGACAGGCACTGGATTATTCTTAGGTATTATATACTAAAAAGCCTTGATTCACTTCCAGCTAAATTGGTTGAAACTAACAAAAATTAGAACTACATATAGGAGAGGGAAAAAAAATCAGAGTTTCATATAAAGAGAAATGTTATCTCTTCCATATATTCTATATATCCTTTGAAACATCAATATAAAAACCAAGAAAAACAGCCTGAAAACAACCTGATAAGTCTCTCTCTATAGGTATCTATATATAATCTTGAAATGTTTGACAAATTTAAGTAATGATAAAATAGGTGGATTGATATTAAAGTTGGAAGCTGATTAAGGAAAAGAGAAAACTACACATGAAGGATCCTTTTTCACTGTAAAAGTTGTTTTGTCCAAGAACTTAGAACTTCTTTACTGAAATTATTACTGTTAGAAAAAGGGAATGAGGATTGAAGTACTTCATAGTGTGCTAATTAAGTTGGGTGAGGCAAATGGATTGCAAATGGAAATAAGTGTTGTTCAATGCAGAACAATCACAGGTGGAGTGAAATACTTAGATGCCTTTCTGGTTCTAAACCATCTGTGGCCACTGAAGAAAAGGTATTGGCATTGCTGTGGACACAGGAGGGGTGGTAGATGTTAAAATGGAAATTATTTTATTGTATAAGCCAACAATTCTCACGCAGAAAACAGTGTCCCAATCACCAAAAAATAAGATAGAAGAAATAGTAGTTTTTAAGGCATTCAAAGTGACTGGGAACCCCAGGACTATCTGAGAGATAAAAAGAACAAGAGGGTTCTCAGTTGAGTAAATAAATGGCACCTATACAATGTACCGGCTGCTCCTGTTGGTCCTTTCATGTCATATAACAGAGAGGTAGCAATAACATCAAAAGACATCTAATTTAAATAGATTAAAGGTTGTTTGGAATGTGATTTTCTAAGAAAATATTTAATTAACCTCCTGAATTCACTGTTACGTGCTATCACAGGGAACTTACTGGGAGGCAAAACTGGATTAGCTGCTTATCTGGCCAGTGAATATATCTGCAGCTTGTCTAAAATTGCTAGAGGTTTCCCTTTGGTAAGGGAGGTATCTTTCTTTTTCATTAGGAAATGATCTCCTGGTAGTGAGCAAACACAAGCTGGTGGGTATAAAAACATTTTACCTGAGGACAGTGCAGATAGCTAGGGCAGCATTCCCTGCACCTGCATCTTTGGTAGCTGACATTGATAGAAACATTATACAGGACAAGAAAAACCACCTGTCTGATGCAATGCTGTAATCATTATGTTCTAATGTTCTTTAACTGGATGACTGATGCCTTTTGGAGTAGGAAAATAACGAGTAATGATAACAAACAACAAAATTTCTGTTAATTATTCAAGCTAACATTCATGAAACTTTTGAGATGTATGAATATTTTCATGAATAAATCATTGGTCACCAGCTTGCGGTAAATGACTTCAGAAATAACAGTGGAATAAGCTTGGTGCCATTATTCATGAACAAATTTGTGAATAATTTTCGATATATGACTACTCTGCTTTCTAACTGGCTATACATGAGATAGATGAGTTTAAAATAGACATCATTAATTTATTGCAAAACTGAAAGAAAATTTCTCAGGAATCTATGAAAATGCTATAGCTGTATCAGAAACTTAAATTTTCCCACACATGGATTTTGCTAATTTTTGTTTCTTACATGCTGGAATGGATTATAAAACTGAAGGGTCTAATCCAGTGTTTGGAGATCATCCTATCTGCACCAAATAAAGAAATTTTGACATATTCAGAAACCTGAAAATCCTGAGCCAGAAAAATCACTAAACAAGAGAATTCTTTTAAATTACTAGGTTTATTTTATCACCTTGGTTTCCAACACTAATTCGACAATGATTCAGAAGAAAAATCTATGGAGATATTTTTGTCGCAAGACATCTCTTTCAAAAAGAAAAAAAAAGAAAGAAAAAACACAACCAAAAACTAACCAACCAAAAAATTAAGAACCCACACCTGCCCAAGTTTACTCAGAACTTTCCTAAGAGCTTGAGAAAAACCCTGAGAAATGCTGATTTACAGAATTTCTTGCCTATTTGTGTTGTGGCCGCTCACAGAGATCTTTATTGCCATCACTGTGAGAGGTGCCCGTACTATTCCCAATGCCCATTATCACATTGCATTTCCTTTTCAACAGAGTCTGATGAAACAGAGCTGTTCCATGAACAGTTGTCAAAACACTGGAATATTCTAATTACAACACTTACTATGTTTCTGTGAAAGTCAAATTCTGAGCTCAATTGCACTAAAATAAACCAGACGCAATTAAAATCAGTGGAGGCACCCCTGATTTGAAAGAAGGTAATTAAGATCAGAATCTAGCCCGTGGAATCAAAAGAGATACAGGAATGACGGAATCAGAGAATCATCCCATCGAAAAGAAAACATGCAGAAGACTAAGCAAAGCAGCTGGACCTAAATGAGGGTCTGATTCATTTTATCTTTATCACATTCTTAAAAATGAATCCATGAAGCACATGGACTACTGAAATCCTATTGCATATCTTAGTCTCACTAGCAAACATTCTTTAGGAAGTGCTTGATGGAAATGAGATTAAACTCCCTTCAACCTGTCCTATCTTCTTGAGCCTTAAAATGATGTCGTACAAGAGATCTCTTTGGAACACCTGCTGATACATATGCCCCTCTATGGGGAATAGGTAGTGTTAGATGTACAATATAGCTTTAAAGGTAGGACATGCAGTCCAAAACAACAAGCAATTCCACAGCCTAAAGCATTTTTTACATATGAACAAGCTCAGGGTCTATGGGAAAAGGAGACAGCCCTTTAATGCAACTTCAGAGGTGGTCTTGACTCTTAATTTTGCCCTCTTCGATCAGGGAAATGTAGGAAGGCAATGGGATATCCCTACTCAATTTCATACAGAGAGCTAGGGAATGCAATCCGCTAGACAAAAGTGGCATGCAGTCAGCTGGTGGAATATGGACAAGAAAGTAGGTAATGGTATCTTTTGGGCAGCTCTGACCCAGGAAAAATTGTGGAGGCCTCAGCAAAACTGAAAGGTATCCTTGCCAAAGAAAAGAAACTGGAAAAGGTGGGTAGGGTAGCGTGTGGGGTGTCTCATTTAACTACAGAAGTTCTCAGTGCTTGGTTCTTTGTGCAGCCTGGATCTTAGAGATGGGAATCTCTAAAATGGGTTTAACAGGGCTTGAAATGCTGCCATACAAATTCATGCTTATATTAAATACCAACATACAATTTTAGCTTTTTAAGATTTAAGGCTACAAGCATTTGTGAAAAAGTTATTCCTGTCATTCATATGAGCTGGATCTAAGCTCCATCAGCTTTCCTTAGCCTGATTACTGTTGCCTAACCCATCCACCCACCTAAAGAGTCTGTATAAGGTCAGGGCAGCAGTTTCACAAGTGAGTAATCCTCTTCTATGCCTTCGAATCTCTCAGAATTAGCTGAAAGTTGCTTCAAGCTGTGAAGCTCAAAGCCAGAGACATCCAAAATTTCTCAATAAATGGCCAAATATAGCCTTGGCTTCCCAGCTCTAATTTCTGCCTCCTCATTCCTCTACAGTTTAACCACCTCAGCTTTGATCTCTGGGTGACCAAACCAAGATCAGGTGAGCCCCGCCCACCCTTTTTATATATATATTTTTTTTTTTCTCCAGTTTTGGATTTAGAAGACAGAATATCTGGATGGAAACAGACATTGAGAGGAATGGTCTTATCTCATACCACTTGATTTTCTCCCTCTCCTCTAATTTGCAATGAAGACGTTCCCTGTGCCCGGGGATGCTCTTCCGCGTCTGCCTCTGGCACTAGAGGGCGCAGAGATCTGGACTTCGGGCTGAAAGTCCAGCTCTCCGCGGATCCCTACTTTCCCTTACATTGAACTCAACTTTCAAAGAGATCTTGATTTCACAGAAGGAGGATCTGCTTCATTATTACTGGCTTGTCTGCGTTCCCCATGCTGCATTGCTATGGAAACGGGACCAGAAAATAAGTCTTTTGCATGTAGGTCATAATATTAGTGGAGAAGAGAAAGTCTGGGTGAATGGGTTATAGGAGTGAAGCGGGGCAGAGTAACCTCCTGAGACTGTATTAACAGCAGTGGGGGACTTCATAGTAGATGTCTTCAAAAGTCTATTGAATGAGGCATCCAGTGGGCTGAAAGAGCTGAGCATTTTGAGCAGCGGAGAACCATGAAACACATGCAGGGAAGTCAGCCTAGAGGTGACAACCAAAATGACAGTTATACACAATGCTGAACACTCAGAGAAAAAGAAAAAATTTGTTCATAAACTCTATTTTTAATTGATGGCTTCGGTTTTCCCCTTTCTGTGTCTTGGTCTCCATCCTGGGCAATAACAAAGCATGGCTAGACTGCTGTTCCTTCCACCTCCTGAGGACATCTTGATAGCACACAGTCCAGATCTTCCTGAGCTCTGCCCAATGCAGAGTTACAACCTTTTAGGTAGAGAATACTATTTAAAAGCTTGGGCTTGGATGGGAGAAAAGCAGGACCTCTCCTTTTTATAATTTTTCCCTACATCCAAAGCAACTTGGGGATGTCCTAGACCTTTCCTCCCCATGTGCTGGGTCTCATTCCCAAGCACACTGCAATGCAGAAGTCACAGTGTGCTGTGGGCAGGGGCAGCTCAGTAAGACACATGCTCATCAAGTCAGTGAGCCCACTGCACTTCTCACTCTCCTGATGAAAAGGCAAACAGGGCTGTTTTTGCAGTCCAGGGGTCCTGTAGAGAAGTTCAACCAAACGTACACTCAAAAAGATCCTTAAGAAGAGAGGGAACGTACTGTGTGTAGCTTAAAGAGGTTTATAGATGAGTCACCGAGAGCAGCTGGTGTCATAAACCATGCAATCAAAGCTGGTGTGTATTTAGACAGGGGCTGTGATTGCAAGCAATGCCATACCATAAAAGTAGAAAGCATGCATACTTGTGATCTCCTGTATTAACCTTCCTCATTGTTGGTCTTTTTGTTTGTTTTAGACTTGGTATTTCCCACTAAAATCTGCAAAAAACAGGCTGTCAAGCAGAGGTTAGACCCTTTTTTTTTTCTTTTTTTTTTTTTTTTCCCTTCTGCAAAGATATCTTCCTTAAGGGATAAGGACAAGCCAGTGTGTGCAAACACACTGGTTGACACATAAAAATAGGGACAGATGTTATTCTGGCTAGATCTGTAACAAGAATTACCCCTTTCCCAGTGTCCTTTGCCAGTTGGGAAAAAGCTGTCTCTCCTTGCCCTAAAGGAACTTTAGCAAATTTAAATAGTAGGGGAAAAAAACAATCTTACACAGGTGGGAGGAAGCATCCCTCTTCCTTTACCCAGAGAAGGGGTGAGGACTCATCCACAGACCACTGGGAGTGAGTCACAAGCCCTAACAACCTCCCCTCGGAGTTGGCAGCGGGCACAGCTATCCTCCTGGAGCACCTCTGATCAGGGGCCCTCTGGCCCGGCTGCCTCGCGGGGGGACGATCAGAGGAGCAAAGCCAGCCCCGCAGCTCCAGCCTGCCTGCTCCCCCATCAGTCCGGCGCTCGGGCAGGTGCGGGGCAGCCGCCGAGCACGGCACGGGGCACGGGGCATGGATGTGGTGGGAAGGCGCGAAGTGAAGAGTGGCCCTAGCTGGAGGAATGGCCGGGATCGACTTTTGCCCGAGAAGAAGCGGAAAGCTTCAGAACCTTCAGAACCCCCGATGCGGCCGTACTCTGGGGCTGCACCATGACCTCGGTGTCTCAGAGCTGCTTTCTGGGAAGCAATTTTTCTTCCACAACGTGATCTGAGCTCCCTCTCAAAGTATCAGCTCCCTCCTTCAGGCCACAAACACCCCGTGGCAGCGGCACGGGCGAAAGGGAAGGAAGCCCGGAGGCACAGCCGGGACGGACACAGCCCTGCCGGGGTCTCAGCCGGACCGGGGCAGAGGGGCGAGCTGGACCCGGCCCTGGAGCATCCTCTCCCGCAGCACCCTACTAACTGGTCCGTGGACCGGACCCCAGGGGGAAGGACGCGGGGAAGCGGGGCCGGAAATGTGCCGGGGAAACCCCCATCCCCTTCCCACCTCAGGCGGCGCCTGCAGCCGGCGCTCTCCTTCCTCGCGGCAGGACATGAGACCTGAGGCAAAGGAAACGGGCGCTGATCCCGGGCAGACGAGGGATTCTGGGGGGACGAGGGACCGCACCGACTCAGGAGCAGCCTCCTCTCCTTACACCCCCGCATCCCTTCTGGTCCCCAGCGGGGCAGGGATACCACCCACCCCGTCCCTGCCTGCTCGCCCGGCAGCCAGCGCGCTCCGAGGGCGGGCTCCGCTCCCCGGGGACGGCTCCGCTCCCAGCTCCCGGAGACATTTTGCAGGAGTCGTCAACAAACATGTCACAGCGGAATTTGGGAAGGGTAGTCCAGGAGATGTCCCCGTGTCGGAATGTAGCGTTTATAATAAAAAAAAACACCCTGTGGACAGCGCTTGAAAAATGTCAGGATTTCTCTAATCAGGCTGCTGCGTCTCTCCTTCCCCGCTATACCATGTTAGCCTCGGTTCTGTGATTAATATCGCAACTGTAACACGACAGAGAAGGGCTCTGTGCTGGGGGTAATCGCTTTGCTTTCTCTGCTCTTTCTGCCTTTCCCCGGTGACCCGCACAGCTGTGGACCCATTCAGCAAAAGTTTCCCTATGGTCTGTTCTGCTGCTTCTACCAGGAAGCAAAAGCTCGTTTCTTAGACATTATTTCCTTGGCGGGAGCTTTCCTGTGACAGCAACGGATGAAATCTTATGTGCGGCGAGGAAGGGGCGGAGGATAGAGGACGTGAAAAAAAAAGGAAAGAAAGAAAAAAAAAAAAACCAAACACCAAAAGACAAAAAAATACATGGAAAGAAAAAGGGGGAGGGGGGGGAAGAGAGAGACACAGAAAGAGGAAACGTCAGTAAAAACAAAAGCTTTCCTACCTGTGATCCAATTAGCAGAAGTTGCATCCCATCCCGCTGCAAGCGGCTCGCTCCGCAGCCCCGGCTGTGGCGGCAGAGGCATGCGGGCTGTGCGCCGTCAGCGCCCGCAGCCAGCCGCTTTATCTTCCTCTTCCATATCTTCCAAGAGGAGGGAGGGGGGTTGGGGTGGGGGAAAGACAGATTACTTGGTACCGTGATAATGGGGGGAAAGAATAACAGTTTGGAAGCTTTATACAAGAGGTGGCATTGTCCGGGCTGATGGAGTTTTTGTCTCTCCCTCGCTCCCTCTCTGCCTCCCCCACCCACAGGCACACACATAGACACGCACACCCTCGGCAGCTCCGACCCTTGGGAGTCTCTGCTTCAGTTCAGCCACGCTGAGCTTTCAGGAAAAAAAAAAAAAATTAGAGCACTAGTGCTATCAAACCTGGCTTTAAGGTTCGGACGAAACTGAAGTAATTAAAAACAGGTGAAGCCGGGACTCTCAAGTGAGCTGGTAATAATTCATACTTCCCCCAGAGCTCCTGAGGAAATGGGGGCAAGTTGCCACCTTCGTTGGGGTAGTGGCGAGCGAGGGAAGTGAAATGCCTAGGTGAGCATCTCGGGTGAATGTCCTTGCTGGGGTGCTGCGGCTGTGGGTCCGCTTGCTGCCCGCCTGTGGGGCTGTGCGGGGGTGTGTGGTGTGTGTGAGCGCGAAGTGGGCTCGATTAGCTGCAATGGGCAGGCAATTTCTGCAGAGAACATTTACAATTTTCTTTCAATATGACAGGATTAGTTGCTGTTGAAGGCTCTCCTCCAATAAGATCAGCACTGCTCTCTGATTTGGTGGCTTTGCTGAATAGAAATTACTGGTTCTTGTTATCTCTCAACACACTCTCCCCTCTTCCTCATCAGGCACTCCCCTCTTTCTCATCAGAAGTCTTTATCTACGTTTTGCACATCAGAAACGCTTTTATTTATTTTTTTTTTTTTTTACCAATTACCTCTTCCCCATCTTTCCCTGCAATAGTCTCTTCTTTCTTTTTCTTTTTTTTTTTCTTTTTTTTTTTTTTTCCCCTCCCGGTTCCATAATAGCTGTAAGTCTAAAGCAATGTAAGAGAGGAGAAAGAGAGAAAGAGATCTTGCTTCTAGATTATTGCAATCATCAGAATCTCCGCACATTGTGGAAAAGTGTTGTTACACTAAATCCAGTTCAGTTTTTTCAACTGATTATTATGCTGAAATATTAATGGAAGGATACTTCCCTAGCACAATGACGAACGAATTAGGGGAAACAGACATAGTTTGAGAACAAGAGTTAATTCTTATAAGGTGTAAAGCATTCCTCTTTAATTAATAGTCACTAGACTAAGAAGTATTTATTTTGCCCGAGACAACTTGCCAGTTCTATGTACATAATCTAGATACAAAAAATATTTATATTTCCTTTGGTTTTGTTTGCCTCTCTCCTGGACCAGAATTTATTTGTGGTCTGAAGGGAAGTTTTTTCCCTTGGGATAGGGGCTGTTGGAGCAGGAAGCAGGAGAGTGGAACCCATCTCATCCATTGTCTAAAGAATAGTAGGGAAGAAATTGTAAGTGAATAAGAGAGAGGTGCACTTTATGAAGCTGACCCTGGCTTTTGCCTACTACCTCCCCTGCTTCATCTCTTGCCTTGAAGGGCTGAGGGAGCTACAACAGTTCCCTCCTCTCCACTCCAAAACCCCCTTCACTTTGCAGAAAGTATTTCTTGGCCTGAGATTGCCCCAGGCTGAGAGCTGTCTATACTACTCACATACATTTAGCTGTTGCTCCTGGAAGTATCTGAGGGGTAGATTTACCCCAAAGAGAGTGATGTGCCTTCAGGGTAGAACTACTGCCTGGAAGTGTTCAAGGCCAAGCTGGATGGGGCTTTGAGCAACCTGGTCTAGTGGAAGCTGTTCCTGCTCATAGCAGGGCAGTTGAACTAGGTGATCTTTTAGGTCCCTTGCTACCAGCTAATTTGGAGGTGGGCAGCTCTGAATTTTGAGTGTACTTCTGCTTCAGTGTTACACGAGGCTGTTTCTGTACTTGAAAACACTTTTAAGGTCTGGGTCACTTGTAGCTATTTGGGAGCATCAAGGCAGCTGGGACCTGACTTCTGCCTCTCGGTTCCTTAGCCCTCACTGAAAGTTTTGCCTGGACTTCACCTCAGAGTTAGGAAACAGCTATCCCAGCAACTCAGATGATGTGCGGTACCGGGAGGCTGGAAACATGCCATGAGCAGTCTGCGGCCCCGTAGGACTGCTTTGCCTCAGGTGCAGCCACGCCAGGGCAGCGAACAGCCACCTCCATAGTCTAGGTGCCCCTTCCTTTGCCAGACGGAGCCTCAGCCTCAGCCCCGACCGCCTCCTGCGCCTCCCGCGGGCTGTCTCTGAGACCTTGGCAGTTAACATACTTTAACATTCATTAATCAGGATGATCAGCAGCCTCAAAAGTGACAACGCCCTCCTCCTCTTCCCCTTATTATTGTTGTTGTTGGGTTTTTTTTTCCCCTCCCAGCGAAGTCGCGAGTGTTTGATTGAGCATGTTGATTTCTGGAGATTTAATTAGAGTTCAGTCGCTGCGAGCACGAGTCAGCCTTTCCCTCAGTGGGGAGCAGGGAGGGGGTGGCGGCCCTGTCCCGAGGTGACCCTGGCAGTACACGGCAGGTCTGGGGACTCCTCTCTCTCCCTCCACCTCAGAAGAAGGACAGAAGTGTCGGGTCAGGGTCCATGTCCAGCAGCACGGCTGGAGCCAAGGCGGGAGGTAGCTCCAGGCTGGACTGGGGCTCGGCGCGGCTCTACCCAGCTGCAGGGGGCTCCCCAATGCCACGTTGCTCAGAGCTGTGTGGTTTTCACGGCTGCAAAGCTCGGACCGCTGGAGGGGCATCCTCAGCCCTGCAAACCTCACCGGAGTCGGGGAGCACCTCCCTTCCTCGCAAGCATCCCCCCTGTGATCTCCCAGGGAAATAAAGCCCAGTGCTGAAAACCCTGCCGTGTGACCCTCACCTCCACCGTGCCGTGCCTGCAGCGCCCGCCTGGGGAGAGCGAAATTCCCCGCACCGACACGCGTGTGAGCAGCGCTGCCTCCCTGAGCCCGCGGAGCTCGGCTCTTAATCAATCTCAGCAGATACATCTTGATGGCACCCGGTGACTCCGTGGTAAGCGGCACCTTTTAAGTTTGACAGAACATTTGTTATTACTGGCTCCTCTCTTTAGAGCACTGCGTGCTAGACACACCTCCTGAGGGGAAAAAAAAATGCCGCTTCTCAGCTTAAAATATTTAAAATGCATTTTCCCCCGGCCCCCGGCTCATGCAAGAGGAGGGAGGGCGGGGGAGCCGAGTCATTTACAGTGCACTAAACAGCTGTAGAGATAAATCCTTCGTAAAAGCACAGAACAAAGCACTCAGCACTTCGCTGGCAGAAAAAAGGAAAGCGCGTGAGGAAGCGAATGTTTGCTCATGCTGATCTTCCCCTCCCGCGGAGGGACCGGGAGTCGCTCCCGGGGAGGGCAAGCAAAGACAGCAACTTTTAACGAAGAGATTTCCAAAAGAAACAGCATCCATATCCAGTGATGCCGAGTGATCTCTAATGAGACTTTGCTTGGGGGGCTCTATCCCTGTTTTTAGATGTCTCCCAAATAGCTCCTTCCCCCGGCGTGGAGCTGCCTCTTTGGTGTGTGTTTGCTCCGACAGGACGAGCTCCCTGTCCCGAGGGTTTTATAGCCTGAGTGGAGAAAGGAGGAGGGTTCTCCACGGGGATAATTTCCAAGGGAAACTTTTCTAGCATATTCGCAGGGGTGCGGTCCCTCTCCGATTCAGCTCTCATACGCACCTGGGGGTCACAGAGACATCTGCAGAAACTCAAAGTCCCCTCAAAGGTGAAGGAGGCTACCGAGGAGCCAGGGACGAAGTGCCCTGGGCAGTTCTACGGCGCCTACTTCCCCCTCCATGACTGTTTCACCCCATTACCACAGGATTGGTGTTCGAGAGAGTATGAGAAAAGGCCACTGGGATTTCCCTCTCGCTCCCGGAGGTTCTCATGTCCACCTGTAGCTATGGCAGATGGCAGGCTCCCTCCTGTTAGCCTCTTTATATCACCAGATGGATAAGGAAGGACAAGGAGAACAGTCCAGCTCCCCTTGCTTGCTATTTTCCACTTGCTAAATTTCCTAGAAGGAGGGAAATAGGGAGGGTGCAGATGCCCAGTAGATGAGCATCCAGCTCAGATCCCTCACAATACGTTTTCCATGGTTTAGATGACTGGCTTCGCAGCCAGCAGACAGTTCTCTTGGTGGACTGAGACAGCAAGCCCAGGGGACAGCCAGCTCTGCTAAACAAAATACTTGATTTCCCTTCGGAGGTCTTGTCCCCTCCCCGGTCCTTGCTGGAGCTGCACATGTCACCTCCCAGGGGAAGGAAAGAAGTAGGTCCAAGAGCTGTGTTTATTCAGAGAACCTCTTCCCTCTGAGGATTTGCCATCAGTTTTATGCCAGATAGGACTGGGAAGAGCAGGACGAAACCCTAATTCCTTTGTGAAAGAAAACACCTGTAAAAAGGTACTTAGTGCAAGCAAAACAAGGCCGTTAAACAAGGTGCGAATTGAAAGGGGGAGGCAGCCACACTCCCGTGGCTGAGCTGGGTGCCTCACGCCCAGCAGGGACCAGCGCAGCTGCTGTGGCTGCAGGTCCCCGCCCTGCCCCTTCCCAGAGGACGGTTTTGGCTTCAGCTCCCCACCACCCATCACACGGCTCTGAGGCGATTTAGTCTTGTTTAGTCTATATCTATCTTCAGCCCTGAAACGGATAGTTGACCTCATTGCACGGGACATTCAGGTGTCTGGCAGATGATGGGGAAATGCTGGTGAGAATGGGACAAAGGAACTGCAAATCATCCCGGCAGTGAGGACAGAAGAGAACAAGAAGAAAGACAGGAACAAATCCAAACTGAACCAAAGGCAAGCCAGACTCCGTGCGAATAAATTGCTAATAAACACATATTTTTGTGTCCCCTTTGAGTCTCAAAGTCCGACATACTAGGAATCATTCAAATCATGCCACACGGAAAAAATGCAAATTCCCAGTAGGTTTAGGTGGGTCTCAGGGTCTAATGCTATGAGTCAAACTGATCCTCTCTCTTATAGAGCAGCTAGGTGGCGAACTGGAAAATCAAATCTATTGTTTTATTACGAATAAACACAATATCTGGAAGAGCATCCCGCTAGGCACAGCAAAGCTGATGGGGGACCTTTTAATATAAACAGACAAGTTGTTAACCTATCAATAAAGCCATATAAATTAAAGATCTTTACAGTGGGTGTTTATTTATTTTTAGCTTTTTTTTTGTTTGCTTGCTTGCTTGTGGGTTTTTTCTTGTTGTTGGTTGATTTTCTTGATGTTTTCTTTTTTGTTTGTTTGTTTTGTGGGGTTGTTTGTTTGTTTATTTTTGTTTGTTTGTTATGGTAGGAGTAATTGTTCCTTGCAAATGTTTAAGTGTCTTACGTGAATGAGTAATTATAGAGATGGGCAAATCTGAAAACAGTTGCAGAATAATCTGCAAAATATGTTTGTTGAGAATCAGTGTCACTTTTGTGACCTCCAGATTTGGGAAGACAGCAACTGACGGCTGCCAGTCGTACTTCTGAGTACAGACAGAAGGGTGACTTTAAGGAAACAGAAAACATGAAGGAAGCATATAACCCCAATTTATGTGACATGGGAGTTAAAAACACTAACGAGGGGGCAAGGAGTGGTATGGTTTTGTTTATAACAGGATATGTTTTATAGCTGTGACACAAAGCTGTTAAAAGGTAAAGAGTTAAGCAGAATTCTCTCTGAACTGTGTCCAGATGTGTGGAGTGGGTTACCTGCCTACTGCATTAAAGTTTTACTTGACATTGACGGCAGAAACACAGACCCTCCTTGACCTGAATCTCAGGGGTTTATACCTTGAAGTGTCTTTGATGGGGAGAAAATGGGAAAACCCTGAAATGGTCAGAGCCACGCCAGAGGAGTGCGGGACGGCCGCCTGCAGCACCCTGGAGAGCGGCCGGCCCTCCGCCGGGCGTCTGTCCCTGTTCCCACTGTGTCCCTGTGTCCTTATGTCTTGGTGTCCTTCTGTCTGTGAGTCCCTGTGCGCGTGTGTCTGTGCAAAAGTGTCAGTGAAACTTTTCTGCAGAGAGTCTCAGCCACTGGAAACCTGCCCCCTTTCACTCGTTTTATACACAGGGGTGGTGTGTGGATGCAGGAAAGCAAGTGTCAGGCAGGCCTTGCACTTCTTTTTATTTTAATTAGCTGGGAAAAGACCTAGAAGTATTTCAAATACATTTTTTTCTCAGAGCAGCCAGACACTTGGCAGCTTTATGTGCACTCCAGTGACTCCAAAGGGGCAACTGATGAGATTTAAAGAGAGTCACAGTTCTGTGTGAGATATTTTCCTCCAAATGTTACTTTACAGACTCAAGAATTCATCTTCACTGGGCATGAAGTCAAGGACTCTGTCTGCTTTTTAAGCACTTCAGCCCCACCCACCAAGCTCTCCTGCAGCGCAACTCTGCAGGTACTTTCCCTTTGAACTTCTGATTCTACCATAGGTTTTGCACAAGGTCTCTCCAGTACTGATTCGGCTCACACAACGACACATAAGGAGTGAATGATTATTTGAAGCTCATCCAAAACCCGTAAATCCAGAAACAGAATTGTTAAAATAGGAGTTCCCAAACACTTTTTTAGTAAGCTACTTCTGCAGGCAGCTCAGATCCATCCTAATAAAAAATACAAAGAGAAAAATTAATACAGTTTCTTTGGGGAGAAGGGCGTTGGAAAATACACCTTCTAGGATCCCAATGATGGGATCTACGGAATACTTGTTTTCTCTGGTTTTCTTCTCCTGAGAACTCTGACTTTTGTGCCTATTGTCACTTACTGGAGCATTGATGCTTGAAGAAGAACATTGCCTGATTAAATGGCTTAACTTTGGGTTGGTCACACAAACACTCAGCTGGCATGAGAATTCAAGCAACAATAGTAAGAACAACAGCAATTTCAGTTAAAACACAGCATTAACAACAACCTTCCATGAACTATGCTGGATAGCCCCTTCTCCTTAGTGTCCAGTGAATTGCTGAATTGAATCAAGGTAGTTCCGTTTTTCATATGTTCTGGGGCAGACAAAGCTGATCAGAGTCAGGAACAGTATGACACTGTTTTATCCTTTTACTTTTTCCATCGGTAGTGACAGGAGTAACACACCCACCAGTGCCAAGAGTGCTGAGCTGTCAGAGTCAGAGGTGTTCCTGCAGTTAGGCACAATATTTTCTAATTATGTCTTCTATGAATCAGGGCTTAGGTGCTTAGATGAAGCTCCATGTTGTTGTGTCTGCTCTGTTTTTCATGCCTAAACTGATATCTCTCATGGCACTGTAGTGTACTGCATGGTGGGCCAGGTCTCTAATGGCCAGTTTGGTAGTTTCTGCAGTAAAATCCAGTGTCCTCTGGAGATATGGCCTTAGAAACAAATCTTTTATTTATTTACCTTGCTCTTTAACCTGAGTTTCTTGTTCATTTTTTTTTCTACATTTTTCACTTCCTTTCCCTCACACCTTGATTTTCTTTTACAGCTTTTTCTTTGTCTCTGGCTCACAGCATGCGGAAAGGAAAGGCTTCCTAGTCTGTAGACTGGCAAATTTAGCAACCTTTCTTCAACAGTGGCAGAATCAGGTATTTCTGTAGAAAGGGCAAGGCAGAGATATGTCTCCTAGACATAAGATTATCTGTCTCCTCCTTGAAGGCTCCTCCTAATCACAGAGAATTACAGATGCATAAATTCTCCTGCATGTTTTTTGTTGTCTCTTCTCCTGTTTGTCTTAGTGTTAAGTACTATAATTTAGGATATTGCTGGTATGTTTAGAAACACAGTGTTCTTTGAACCTTGTGACGTTTTCAGAAACAAAACCATTCTTGGCTTTGGGAACTACAGTGTAAATACATGTTCTACACTTCAAAGTTTGGGAAAAAGTATTTTCTTTTATGAATTTTGAAGTTCATACTTATTACCACAACTGATGGCCACCAGCATATTTTGGGGATTGTCTGAAGTGGCAAAAATAGTGATTTGCCATCTTGGAACAGTAAGTTCCCATATTGGAATTTTTCTTTGTATCTTTATTTTTTCCATATTCTTTCCAAGTCCCTACTCTCTAAGGGTAAGATTTCCATTACTTTTTTTTTTCCTTTAGCCAAGTGTCTCTGTTTTTTTTCTTTCCTCACAGCAATTTTTTTTCCCTTTCTGGTCCCCCTCTACAACATCTTTCTTGAGACAAGTTCATTTTATAGCAGGTACCATTCTGGATGTAATCACACTACCTAGATAGATGGTCTGTATAATGTTCTAATATGACTGCCTAATAATATTTCATAAATCACCATAAACCCTGTGGCTTAACACCCTTGTTGCTTAACGGCCTTATGCCTCATTTACTTAGCTGAACTCTGAACACATCTTTGCTAAATCTGTTTTGATTTATACCTATGTCACTGGTATGTTTAATTGAAAAACTCAAATACAAAAGCATATGCTTTATTCTTCTTCAGCATCTACTGCTTTGCATTTTTAGACACTGAACTTCATTCACTGTGCTGTTGTTCAGGCACCAAATCTGTTAAATGCATTAAACTTTCTTCACTTTTTCTATTGCTTCCAGGCCAGTAGAAACCCCATTCTCAATTCACTGCACTATTCTGAACTGCTACTGGAGTCCCTTCGTCAGAACTCATTTGCAAACCTGTTTATTACTAATGGTTGAGTGTTAAACTTCCACTCTAACTTCCTTTATTACACAATTCCTATCTTACCTGTTTATTTTTTGAAAGAAAATAAAACTCCACGACATGGAGTTGCTTAGAATTCCCCTCCTTTCTATTTGTAGCAGTTGCAATAACGCTGTCCTGACTTATATCAGCTCTATACCTACAGCTTCTCAACCTTCAGTTTGCACATCAAGTTAAGATTAGTAACATTTACTCTCAGGTATTCCATAACTAAATTTTTTACTCTTGAAAACATTTCTTTTCCTATGCAGCTTTGAACTGTAGATAACATCTCTCCATGAAAGTCAAAAATCCTCCATGTTTTTTGCCTTCCTAGTCTTCATTATCAAAACAGAAAGAGCTTAACTGTATTCCTAAGGATCCTGGAGAATTTATTTGGGTACTTTGCTGAAAACTACTCACTATTCCTACCTAGAAATGGTGAAATATGCCTATGAAATATGACAATAAGAGTCTTTCTTTGTTTCTTTCTATGATTTTAGGTTATTGCTTGTCAATAGGATATATTTAATAATGATAATATTAATAAAAACAGTAAGAAAATTTTCTGATTCATTTGGACTCAACAAACATAAAATGTATAGACCCTCTGGTGGTATTTCTATATTGTACATCTTAAGATTACCTGGTTTTGCATTCCTATGCATCAGCTTATTAGTTGAATTGCTTTACATTGAAAGGAACAGACTCTCCTGAGGAGACGTGACAACAGTTTTGTAGCTCAGGCTGGTATTAAATCAAGTGTAAGCAGGCTTTCTAATAAACCTCTAAATTAGAAAGAGAAAGCTCTCAGATGAAGTTCCACTTTGCTGCAGTGATTATTAAGACCAATGAATCACATGTGGTCAAGCAAACCAGCCAGCAAACCAAATGAGCTTTGGAGCACTTTTAGAATGTGTCTTGCAGGCAGACTTTTAATACTGGTTGGTGATCCAGCAAGACCGTAGATCACAGCATGTGACAATCTTACACAGAAACGGAGATTTGTATCCATTGGTGTCTGATTCCAGTGTGAACCATTAGAATGAGAAACAGCTAAAATCCACTGCCTTTCATATCTTTTTTTTTCACTTTCCAAGTTACCATTGTGGACTTCTGCTAGGTCAGTGTCTTTTCATGAAAACTATCTTTTCTACTGCAAATAGCAAATTATTATAATTTGTACTCTTCCTCACTGTACCACACATTTCAACAACTGAATTGCCTTTATTAAGACGAGTTCCTTCTTGCATGACTTGTAAAGACAACAGATGATGCAATGGAACTTTGCACACAATTTCTAGGAAGAAGGAACTGTGTTTTCCTTCAGAGTAGATAGACAGACCCTTTTTGACATTAATAGGAAACATGGTGGGTAAATATAATTGTATTTAATTATGAGCCACTTGGAATACTGATATGCCTAAGTTTTTTAGAACCTGTAAAAGAAGTCAGTCCCTGGTGAAAGCTTAATAAAGTACTGAGACTGTTAGTATTCTGCACTTGATTTTTCTCTTCAGGGAACAGTCATACCTTACTACCTGAACTGCCAAGCCCAGCGTAGTATATTATAGCTAACACTAAAGCTGAATTTATGCACAGCAGCTGGCCCAAGTAAAAAGGCTACTTCTCTAAGCCATTAAGAAAGGCTTTTTCATTCCTCTTTCCATATGGAAGACAAACCTAGAGGCTGTGTTGGTACATTTCGTAAAATGGTGTAATCAGAGTTATTGTGATTGTTCATGAAAATAGTTCACGAAAATGCCTGAGTGCTCAGCGTTCAGCACAAAAATGTTGGTTCAAAGGATAACAGATCTTTGGTTGCTTTTCTGAATATGGATGTTGTGTTTTCACCTGGACCTCAATGACTTAAAAATAAGGGCTGGAGTCCAGATTTTTACTTTAATGATCATTTAAGTGCCAGTTTTCAAAACAGTTCTTTCAAGTACAGGCACACAGCAGTTGTCCTCCAAACACGAGGCTGTTCTGATGGAACTGCTGAATCTCCCATGTGTGGTTGTTGAGCAGAGAAGCTATCACTGAGAATCAAGGCTTTTCTAAGCCAAGTTAGTTGTTTAAAACCTGAAGAATTCAGCAAAAATATAAGGTACAATCTGTCCTGGATTCCTTTTTCTAATCTGTGAATTCACTACAGTGATTGCCTCCCTCAAAGGAGTGTTGAAAACATTATTAACTTAAATGTTTCAAGTCAAATGTGGAAAGGTACATATGGCAAAGATGCTGTAGCACAAATTATTAAGAGAGCAGCAGAGAGGTACAGATCTATTTCATTTAATGGGTGGGTTATTTCTTCCTCCTACTCACGTCTCTGATTCAACAAATTCAAAAATTTATGTGCCTAAATACTCATGAAATAATGTTAGATTTACACACATGATTAATATTGCATCTCTGTACTGGTGTCTCATTGAATTAGGGCCCATCCACTGTACATGTAAGCAGAAATATAGATAATAGAGCTTGTTTATATTGTTCTTTAAAATCAAAGAAAAATTCATCAGAAAAACATCAATATTTTAATCTGTTAGATAGGGTAGTTTGGGGTTTTGTGTATTTGTTTGTTTCAGCACATTTTACAGAATTCTTGTTGTTATCTAATGGTCCTTTCTGACAGAGATTTCCTTCTCTGATTTACGTTGAGCATGATTTTATAAAAGGAAAATGGCAATACCTAGAAAAATATTCCTTATATCAACTCCAGTTTTTTTACTTGAACTGAGCCTAAACAAGCCTACTGGAGAAGAAAGACCAAAATCTTTTCAATTCCAGGGCATAATAATATACAGGGAAAGATATACAGAAAAAAACCCTCTCTTTCATTATCCCAAGCTATTCTCTGGGTCTCTAAAGGATAAGTAGCTACATCTAGTCCTGCAAAGTGAATTAGTTTGTACCACATTAACTTCCAGACTCCAGAGCCCAGAGCCAGTTCCTTGAGTCTTCCTGTAGAGGTTTAAGACTTAAGATTCATAAAACATCATTCAGTCAGCAGGCAACTGCAGCAGTTAACTAGTAAGAGTCCAGACTAAGAATGACCCTTTATGCTCAATCTTTCTGGCTATTTATAAAGCACTAGATTAAATTTCAACCTTTGTGTTTGTCTATGGGCAAGGAGATCTGGGGCTTTTCTGCCCACATTATGGTTAACCAGTTTATCTGGCTGTGATAGAGTTAATTTTCTTCATAATAGCTTGCAAAGTGTTATGTTTTTGATTTGTGAGGGCAACAATGCTGATAGCACGTGGATGTTTTAGCTATTGCCGAGCAGTGCTGGCACAGCATCAAGTCCTGTTCTATTTTTCACTCTGTCCCACCAGTGAGGAAGCTGGGGGTGGGCAAGACATTGGGAAAGAAACAGCCCAGACAGTCGACCTCAACTGATCAAAGGGATATTCTGTATGATTGTTGTGCTCAGTAATAAATACTACAGAGTCTTAGATAGATGGATCCACACAGGACTAAGAAAGTTGTGTGTGAGCTTACTATGGAAATTATAGCTGGCTGGAGAACACCAGCATTTGGTGACACCCATCAATGTTTCACTATTTGTTATTGTTCTTCACTGTAAAGATGAGAACACTGAAAATAGTTTTTTGTTCTGAGTTGTATCAAAACATCAACTTGAGATTCTACAAAGTTTGGAAATTTTTTTAAAATTTTTAATAAAAGATAAAATAAAATAAAATACATATAATCCATAAAAATAAAAGTAAAGTAAAAATTAAAATAATAAAAATAGAGTAAAATAAAATGATTAAAAAAATAAAGTAAAATAAAAAAATAGAGGTATAACAAAATGGGGATTCCTCAGCACCTGCTGAAAACCAGCTCCTTGGAGATATCTATAAGTGAGGAACTAGAACTGACAATTTTCAAAACTATTTCCACAAAAACATGTGAAGATGCTGTGGAATTTCTACTGTGTATCAATTAGACTCTAGGCCACTGCCCTTGCTGATTGTCAGAACGACTGACACAGCACAAGTGACATATTGGTACTCAGTTTTTCCTGCAAGAATCTTAGCTGTCATTTTATTTGAAAAGTAATCAAATTACTACATTTCAAGAAATAATAATTGCCAGTCCTATTACAGAACCATAAAATAATCTGGAGGAAATGCAAAATGAACAGAAAACTGTAGGCCCATAATTTCGAAATGACCTTCCTGATATGGCCTGGGGAGAACCTGCTGCGTATGATGAATCCTGCCTGGCCAGCAGCTTGGCCACAGCCAGCTCTGCACCTCATCCCAAAATGGCAGGGGTCAGGAAATAAATAATTAGTTGACAGATATAGTCTTGCACCACAATTCCTAGCTGTGAACCATCAGCTACCAGGGTATATTAGAGCTTGAATGTGATTCATTCCACAAAAACTTAGGCTGAACTGGTCTTCAGCTTGTTTCAAAAATGTCTTCATCCCTCATGGAACTCAGTGTACTAGGATCTATATGTTGATCATTTCTGCTGTATTTCATTGCTGTTTAGGTCTTTGCATGAAAGCAGGATTTTTATTCAGTAAATAAGCCTTGGCTCTGGCACTTAACCCTTAACACCAGCCCTCTGTACTGACTTCAGCTGATGAAGCAGAAAACTCTGCTGACATCACTTCCAGGGAGGACTACATTTTTCATGTGGAAGGAGATGAGAATTAAAGGGTTTTGTAACAAGGAACCGGGCAGAGAAATGCAAAAAACCCACATGATGTGGCAACTGGATGAGCTCTTCAGAGTAGTCCTCCCAGTTTTCCAGGAGGAATCAATGCTTCTTTGAAAAGCTGAATTGACAGCTCTGCTAGGTGAAGCTTTTTGACAAGGCAAAGCGTTGGACAGGCAGGAGCACTTTGCAAATCTGTGTGATGCATGGATGGATTAGATGGCTTGATGTATCTCTTTGGCTGCGAGCTCCTCGGATTCTCTGATTAGCAATTCTGGCACTGGCTTCCAGGGGGAAGCCATCCTCTATGCAAGTAAGACAGCAGAGTTCTAGAGGTAAAAAAATCCCCATTTTGGGGTCAGATGCCTTGCTGGCAGTCAGATGCCAACAAGTTAAATTTAAGGGTATTATTGTTTTTTATCACAACTAGGGGATTCTCAGTATTTTACTGGCCAGAAAAGAGAGGCCATTTGTCACCAGCTTATTGGATTCATGATGAGTGTTTCTCTGTTCTTCTCTCATAGAGCAGAGGAGTTCATCTGTTGCTGTACCAAAGCAATGCTTGGAGAAGCATGTAATAGAAAGTGT
The DNA here is from genome assembly GCF_003031625.1 of Empidonax traillii. Lineage (NCBI taxonomy): Eukaryota > Metazoa > Chordata > Aves > Passeriformes > Tyrannidae > Empidonax > Empidonax traillii. The sequence continues at coordinate 382,984 of NW_020955726.1, forward strand.
CCCTGCCCATGGCAGGGGATTTGGATTTAGAGGATCTTCCAGGTCGCTTCCAACACAAACCTTTCTATGATTCTATGGTTCTATGATTCCTACAAACATTGCTCAGACAAAGTGGTAATTCCAGGATTAACCATACAGTACAGGGCAATAAGCACTCACAGTGATAAAGGGCTCTGTGCTTCCATGTAATTATTTGGGGGGCAGAGGCAGAACTCACCACTGCTTTCCAACAGACACAACCTGTTTGTGAGCATGTCCAAACCTACCAGTCTGTTCTTCCTGTTGTATAATTACTGTTTACCTCACCAAGTTACATCCTCTTTAATGGATAGTACCATTACAATGTCTCCCTCTCATGTACAGTGCAAGCAGCAAGGAACAATCACCCATTCTTTTTTTCATGATGAGCCCAACTCTTAAGAGAGCAGCAGCAGAGCTGTTATGTTCTCTGCCAGATCTATTTATACACTGGCATATGGAACATTTTCCCAGCACTGATACTTTTCTGCTTAAGTGTTATGGTTTGCTTTTTAGGATATTAACAACAACAGCAGTAGTAATAATAATAATACTAATAATAATTCTACCCATGCCAACATTTGCAATTTCAGTTAAAAAATCTCTGTTATAGATGAGCAAAAAACATCCATTCATGCTGAAGCTCCTAGGCATTTCTGTTCATATATCTTAGGGGGTAGGGAAAACTACTAATTCAGTGGGTAAATGGCATTGAAGTACACAGTTTATTTTAAAAAATAGTGAAATTCCACCTAAAATAAACAGTCTACTTCATCACAGCTAATTCTAACCTTATTAGAAATTAATTATTTTAAAGAGGACACAGAATAATATATATATATATTCATGAGATGAAACACAATCTCTTTGACAGGATCACTGAGATGTTTGTTTCTAATTTCAGAATTTACTGGATCTTACTCCTTCCAATTGCATCCTTTTTTCTTTTCTTTCGTATACTACCAGTTGCCTAATGTCTAGACTGTAAGATCCCAAAGCAAAAGTTTTCAAACTTTTGTGTTTTATATATCCTAAAAAAAAAAATCCCAGTGGAGCTGCAAATATAAGACTAGTGAGTACAGATTTATTTTTGTTAGCAATATTTCCTACCTTCCCTAGAAATAGTCAAAGTATCTCCAGGGTGTTGTAGACCAACAACTGGAAGAAAGAGACATGAAAGATGAGCTTCCTGTGCCTTGAGGTTAGAGTCAAGGAAAATTTCAGGTTTTATCGGAGCAGAAGAGTTCTGAGGTCTGATAAAGCTCCTGTGCAGCATGTATGTAGGGATGCGGCAGCAAGACGTATTTTGTGGAAGAGAGTTGATGCAGTCTGACATTCAACAAAAAGGGAAAGAAACAGTATTTTCAGACTAAGGAATACAATAAGTCTTTTTTAATCTGGCAGGAGCAGACTTCAATTTCTTGGGGTAGACAATGTGCAATAACATAATACACAGAATTCTTCACTGGGAGAGCACAGGGTACATATTGGGACTCAACTCTAAGCAAAAATATACCATTCTTCATGACTATTTGTTCAGAAAAATGCAGCGGGAATTGTCATAGATATGTATGGTGTCCTAGCTGATTTTAAAACCAGTACTTGTTGATCAATGTAGCATATAATATTTTTTCCAATGAATTGTTTAATATTTACATATCTCAATAGAATATCAGTAACAATAGCAGCTAAGAAATAATTCAGTGATTATACTACCCTCAGAAGATGTCTCTTTGCCATGGTGAAATAGATTTATGAGAATGACAGTGTTTGTTTTCTTATTTCAGCATATATCTGAATATAAAAAAAACATCACTTGCATTTGTTTTTTCAAAAGAGTTCACACTTTAAAATTTAATATTCCTACAATTCAATAGAAATTAAAAATTAGATTTTCAGACAGGCTCCATTTTTTTTTATATGTTTAATCAAATTTAGCGAAATAAATCCAGGCTTTTTTAATAACCGCTGCAGAGAGGCAAATGTATGCATTAAGAGATCCTTGGATAAAATCATTGTAGTGTCTCTCTCTGTGAACATGTATACAATATATATGTGTAACTTCAGTTGTCTGTATGAGGAAGGATATGTTCTTTTTACTTATAATAGTAAATGTATTTTATGAGCTTAGGTCCTCTATAATTTTCCTAGTTCTGAATTTCTTCTGACTTTTCAGTCGATATTTCTGAGGTTGGACCTTTTCTGAAGCTCCCTTGTTAATTTCATAAGAAATAAAAAAATCCATGGAAAAATAGTGCAGGCAGTATGTAAATTGTCCTCAAGGGGAAAAAAAGGAGCACTGAAGATATAATGACCGGATTGTGGTCGCAACAGTAGTGGGACATACACACTGACTCATATAAAGCAGTTGCTCTCCCTGCCTGTAAATGTCACTAGGTGGACTAGATCTTTCCAGATTTGTTTTCTTTGTGATGTATTCAATTGGGCTAAAAACCTACTGCTTTACACTTCAGATATTGTAAGAACTTGGGTGAGTGAAAGAGAGATTAAAATCTATTCTTAACAACAATGCTTCTTCACCTGCTCCTACTGATGTTATTAGTCACCTCAGAAAACCCTAAGGAAGCCCATCCTTATCTGGTGTAGAGTGATTCTAGAGTGTCCAGACTAAAAGAGTGCTTAATTGTACCTAATACGCAGTATTCCTTTTCTTGTTTCTGGCTAAAAACCAAAGGTTATAGACTTCTGTGCTGAGCTCAGAATCAGAGGATTGGGTTCTGAAGAGAGAATTGGTTTCCACATATGAGGTATCATCTTTGCTTTCATTTCACTTCCCGTGGTTAAGCTGAAAGTATGCCATTAAACAGAGCTGCTCGATATTCTACCTTCTCCCTCTGTGCTACCAGGTGTTTCAAAAATGCTGAATTATAAACGCTGTTTTTCAAGGTCCAGAGACAATATATAAGACAATACTTTAATCAGCTGCAAGTTCTGCTGGAGGAGTGCAGCTCCCAGCAGCATATCCTGGGTGGATGAAATGCCACTGGCAGGGGTGAATGGGTACAAATCCACCAAGGGAAGAATGCTACTGCCCAGACTCCCTGAGCAGCTCTTGGTAATGGAGCTGGAACTGTATACCCACCTTGGAAACAGATGGCTCAAGTTATGATACACCTGAAACCTGTGCTGCAAAGCCTTTTTATGTCAGTACTTGAGAAAGTTGTGTCAGTAGCCACCGTTTGAGTGACTGACCCTCACTGTGCATCTCACACCAGCGCAGCAATCTTTGCCTTTGCACACACAGACCAGAGGCTTTCAGGAGGTTTCTAGGACTCAGAAATTGCAGTCACGACCAGGTCTAGAAAAAATTATGTGGTCTCCTCCCTAGGAGGAATGTGCTTTAATTTCATGGAGCTAGAGGGGTCTTGACTAATCTCTGCTTTACTTAATTAGATGTGCTAGCAGAAATTTCCATTTCACTTCTTGAGGAAACAACAGGAGAGAATTTGAAAAGAGGCTGTTTGTTAAAATGAGTAAAGATGTTATACACACCTCTTGTGCCTGCCTAATTACTCATGACATGAACACACACAGCTATGACTAGCATGCACCAAAACAAACTGTTCTATAAATACACAGCAGATTCTGTGAATTCCAGAAAATACATAAGCACCTGCAGAAAATGCAAAATGTCAGTGGCTTCTTGGCATCTCCCTGTTGAACAAACTTATACAAGAGTGAAGAGAAAAAAAGGTTTAAAAGATGAACTGCTTGAACAGAAACCGCTGTGGAATTCCAGCCGAAAGATAACGGAGCTTCCAAGGTCGAAGCTGGCAGCTGAAGCTGCAGCAAGAAAAGTAAAGTGCGAAAGGGGGGGGACTTGTTTCCCTCCTCCCTTTTCGCTCTCTCTCCTCAGCAGGGAAAAGACTCAAAAGTAATCCCTGCTACTTGTAAAAGTTTGTTGGAGTAAGAAGACCCCCCATGCAGCTGATAGAGGAGTCTGTGGATGTACCGAAAAGAACTGAGACTTCATGGAAAGGACTAAAGTGAGGCAGAGTCCTGGTGGAGATTTGTGACCCTGAGGGAAACCTGCGCTGGAGCAGTGATGACTCAGGTGGAATACTGGATCCGTGTGTGTGTGGATCCATACTACTCTTGAAGATTTTGTGACTCTGAGAAATCTCATGCCGGAGCGAGACGGCCCATGTGAGATGTTGGGATCCGTGTGTGTGTGGATCCGTGCTAGACCCGTGCTGAGAAGTCTGTCAAGGACTGTTCTCCAATGGGGAGGGACCTCCATAGGGAAACAGGGGTGAACTCTTAAGTCATTATCCCCTGTAACCCTGTGGAAGAAGATCCATAGTAAGCAAGTGTCCCCTTGCAAGCCTCAGGACCTGGGTAACTCCCAGCCTTCAGTCTTAGCCCAGGAGGGGTGTAAGTTCAGCCCTGGAAGCCAACACAGAACGAGAAAAAGAGAGAAAAGGTTCCAGCTGCAACGAAAATACTACTGCTACTGAAGATCTATTACTAGAGAGAGAGAGAGAGCTGGAACTCCGAAAATAGAGAATAAAACTACTTCTTCTCCTTGGACTAGTATAAAAAGGGAAGAAATATATCTGTAAATATATAACACTTCAACTTGAGTAGAAATTGTTGTAAATATAGTTCTTTAGTTTTTAATTTATTAGTAGTTTTTACTTTACTAGTAATAAATGTTTATACTATTTTTCCCAAATCCTGTCTCTCTTTTGTCTGCAAAAACCTTCTCTCAACTAGTAGTAATTATGTGGGGGGTGGAAAGCAAAATTAACCCAAAGCAAAACCACGACAAACAGACAGTAAAACCATTCACTTAAAAAAGGTTTTTATTCCTTCGAAGATGAATACTTATCTCCCAAGGGATTAATTTGTTAAAGGCAGATACTGAATGTTCCCAAATCCTCATGGAGAATTCTCTGCTGAATGAATGTAAAGCTTCTGAAGCTTGTGCCAAAGCGGAGATGAGTAAGAAGCTTGTAGCTGTGTGTCTGAGGAAACACGATGGATCATTTTCTTCTAGCTTTGAAAACAGAATCAGAATTAAGCTAAGATCAAGCAATTTTATTATCAAGGAATGAACATAAATATGTTGACTTCTCTACCAATTACACTGGTTTTGCACAAGGGCATCAGCATATATTTTAAGGTAATTGTTCTCAGTTAGTGCTGGTGTAAGTGAAAGGAGAGCCGTGACCTTTGGCCTGAGACGATTGCAATAAGCCCTGGATATTTCCCATAGACAGTATTTTGTTTAGGTTCAAACAAATTCTTAAGAAACATTTAGTTCCATTTTAGATTCATTATAACTATATCCCTGCTACTTCAATTTGCAAGGAGGCTTTTGCCAAACCCAAACACCTTCATAAAAGCTCATGAAAATAATAACTAAAATGCAGGCTGGCATAGTGAGTCTTTATAGCTACCCTTCTGAGAACTCGTTTACTTTTAACTCCTTCAGGTACATAGGACAAGCATCACCATATATCTGAAGTGAGTAAAACCCAAAAATAAAGAACAGATGTTCAAAGATTTAATAATAAAAAAAAGAAAATCTATATAGTGCTTAAAGGTTAGTACATTCTGATAACATCTTCAAATATTATCACGTAGGGATAGTTCTGTGTGTTGGTGCCAGGGAGCAGAGACAAACTACTTCTTGTACTTGCTATCATTATTTTCTATATGGAAAGGAGAACAGGGTCCAC
>NW_020955726.1:388778-395196 GCF_003031625.1 Empidonax traillii
TTTTTTTTTTTTTTTTTTTTTTTTTTTTTTTTTTTTTTTTTTTTTTTTTTGTGTGTGTGTGTGTGTATGTGTGTGTTTTGGAGGAAATTTACATAAAGCAATATTATGACAGATTTGTAACATCCTGTAATGATTCTTTGTTCAGAGGGCCAAATCCTGGCTCTGCCAATGTGAATTGCAAAAGCTTAATTGATTTATATAATGTTATGTTCTCAATGAGACTCATAGAAAAGACACTTGATTTTTTTTAAGTTTTGCAGCAAAGGATTACTTTCAGTTTTGTTTCTAGACACAAGAAATAAATAGTTGGTTTTTTCAAACCATGATGAGTCCACTTGTATTTTTATTTGTTCATTTTCCATAGATATAATTTGGAACATTATAAACCTGACCTTTTTATTTATAATCCCACCCAGTGTTGCTCACACCAGGAGGACTTAAGATTTATGCAACCTTTTCAGTAAGTTTCACCATGTTTAGTCTTTGTTCAAATAACATTGCAAACTTTTTCTTAGAATTTGACTCACATTTTCAGGTCAATAAACCTACCTGGAAAACTGTTGAATATATACTTTAGAAAAAAAAGATAGTATCATGTCAACTTTGTAGGATTTTTTTTTTTTTATTTCTGAAGAAACTTTCCTTAGAAAATATTATTGTACACTCATGCATACTGTGAGAAAATCTAGTCACAAATATTTATTGTACAGAGGTCACCGCTGGATCTATCTGGGAAGTAAACATCAAGTGTCTGCTAGTCACAGCTCTCTTCAAGTAGTTTCTGACAGTAAATTTCAGCATATGGCACCTCCACGTGTAGTTGTTTTTAATTGCATGTTGTTTGTTGCTCACAGGAGGTGAATAGTTAAGTCACATGACAAGGTTTCTGCTCCCCAGGTGAATCAGTTAACATTTTATAATTGGCAATGTGCAATAAATTGGAAATGAGAGAGTGAACACTTTTACTTGCAAAGAAAGATCCTAGGTTTCCTGTTTGGATGAGTATTTAAGTGATGAACAGCTAGGTCTCAAGCATCCATGTGAAATGCATGAAAAAAAAGACAAGCAAACATGACCCAACTGAGAAGCATCTAATAAACAGATTAAATGATTTGGATGCTGTTTATACAGCCTGCAGCCAGTTCCAATACAAAGTGCACAGACTAACAAAACTGAGTTAAAAGCCCTAGAAAGTCCTTCCCTTCTTGCACCTGCTGAAACACAGCTGGGATCACTGAAGCACACCTTTTTCCCAAGTGTCAGAGCTTTCCATGGGAAAGTGGGATTGTTACTGTTGTTGCCGGGGTACAGAAACACATGGACATTTTAACGAAGTAGAGCACAGAAGGCAAGACTGAGAAAGGCATTTGAGAGGCCAAGAGAATGCTGTGGAAAAGCATAAGGTTGAATAATACCAATACTGCTGAATTGATTGTGGAATCTTTGTGGGTGCCAGGTTGGAGAAGCCACATGCAAGAAGGAGTATGTGTGTTGCTAAAATTGTGTGCTATTGCATAGCTAAGGAAGGGCACTGAGACCATGGGATTTCTATCTTTTAATAATTTTAAATCTCAGTTGAGAGATAAGGAATAACATTTCAGGTAGGAGTGTGAGTCAAAACCCCAGATCTACACATCCGTCAGCTTGAGGTACATTTGGTTCTAGAGCCAAATGCTGCTGCCTGGGCTCAGTGCCAGTGATCCAGTGGTGACTCATTAGTAGCATGTCCAGGGTAAATGAAGGCTTTCTAGAGGTATGAACATATTGATTGAAAGCCTGGTAGTGCCAATGGAATGACTCCCTACCAAGAGCTTTAAATCAAGCTGTTAAAACTGGATTGCTGGAGATATTATTAAAACTCCATTATACTTCTTGGGCTCCTGAAGAAATGTAGCCATCTGTCTACTTGATGAATCTCTGAGATTTCTGGTAGGAATATCTAATCTGGTACTGATTGTGCCAATTTCTATCTAGTTTAAGTTCCAGTAGCCCATTACAATCCAATATATTATAAACTGAGCTACATTCTTGCAGGTATCTCATGCACATCAGTGGTGCTGTAATATATTTTGCTCACACTTTACATTTATTTAAAAACTGCCTCTGTTTATTAAAGAGATTGAAGCAAATATCCACAGCATAAGGAAGGCAGGGAGCATTTGCAGAAATAGACCTAACTTTTTCGTTGCTATTTGGGATGCAAAAGACACATCCATATCACCTTCATCTTCAAACAACTAAATAAGTCAACAGAAAAAGTGTTTAAGAGAAAAGTGTTAGCAATCAATCACATGCCTCAGAGACCTCAGGTTCCAAATGTAGGCACAATGACATTGAAACCTGAATTTATAGAAGCAAATCATTAAATATGCTAATTCTTACTTTTAAAATTGAAAAATGAAAGTTCCAACATCAGCAAAACATGAGAAAAACAGTAGTTGTCTCTGCTTTACATCTTTACTAGAAGGACTGAAAAGAAATCAACACAAAATATTCTGAAGGACCTATTTATTGCTGGAGTGATGCTGGATCATTTGATGAAGTTTGTAGATCAAAGGAATCATCTGTAAATGTACATCAAAATGTTAAAGTATGTAAAAATTGTAGAAACGTAGGAGGTGAAGATGAGAAGAGTGGGGAAGGACAGAAGTCTATCAGTTCTTTCTGACTTGTTTGCATATTCAGTCTCATTGAGAAGATCATTTATGTAAGCCTAAGGAGTATCCCTGAGCCCAAGTTGTCAAGGAAAGCAAAGTATAGAGGACTAGAGAGAATTTTCAATCAAATGCTCGACTGGCATCATGTAATGGCTACACCTTTTAGTCCAGATTTCCTTCCTGAAAAACCTGAATAAGTTTGGAATTTCTTGGAAGACATGAGAAAAGGGTAAGGAGAGGTTTTGATACTTAGTTCTTATAAATGTCCCAATTTGGAAGGGAAAAAGTCCTCTAAGTTTCAAAGCCGTATAAGTATCTCATAAAAAACTGAATGCTGGGAAGAGACTGAAATGACTTCTAATTTCAAAATGTAAAGTTAATTGCTATTTTAAAAAAGCACTTAGGTTAAAAACATTGCTAAAGTTAACGCTTTTTTAATAGTTATTTATAGGTTTCAGATTACCACTGTTTTTTTCAAGGTTACGATAGAAAGCAAATTGAAATAAAATATTCAGCTATGTATGTCACATCTATTTATAAAGGTAGGATATGTTTTTTCTGTGATCAACACCAAATCTTTCTTAGTTGTATCTACCAATACTCTCAATCCAAAGTTTAATTCAGAGTATTAACTAAAACCAGTTAAGTGTCAAATATTCTCTTCTTAATCTGATCTAATCTTTTTAATCAAAGAATAATACTGATACTGATACTTGGATAGAAACTCATATGTTGCTTTCTGCAACAGGTTAAATGTTACTGATAAAGACTGACATAGTGGTAACTATTTTTAATAAAACAACATGGAAGCACAAACGGACAGAATGTGAGGGATCCAGTAAGCAACAAAAACAAGCAAGTCATTGACATCTATGACTTCATAATGATTTATTACCCTTTAATAAATTTGGTAATAGCTCGTTAATAACACTGTAAGAGAATGGGACCTTAATGGTAAAATGCGATTACAAATTAAATGAGAACACAAAATCAGGCAATTCCTCAGAGAGCACGAATTAGTCAGAGTCCATTCAAGTCAGAAGAGGTGGACCAGTTAATGCCAGCTGATCATGTGGTTCCATAAACTTCAGCCTGTTGTCCTGTCATTAACAGTGAAACAGCTACTGATCTTAATGCATTGGATTGTGCAAAGCCTTTGCACAGTGAAAAAACCCACATCATTCTGGTATCATAAATGGAATTCGGAGGTGTAAAGAGGTTAAGTGATTTGCAAAGGTCATAGGACAGATAAGTGGCAGAGCCAGGAATAGATCTGGTATGTCATGACGCCTTGCAGAAACCACAGAACCATCTGGCTTGTCAGAATAAATCCACATTTAATTAAGTGATGTTCTAAGGGCAAACAAAAATGCCAGCATAGGTTAAATGTCATCTGATAATTTGTCCTCGCAGCAGTTCATCCATAAAAAGACATTGTGTAGTCCTATTGCTAAGATGTTGCATCACAACCTCTGCTACATGACTATTAAAAAAACCCTTCATCTTTGTCCTGGAATGCAAATCCAAAGAGGTAGTGCTGATTAGGCTGTGTTTTGTCTGAAGATATAAACAAGGAAATTTCTTGCTGTATTCTATGCAACACTGAAAGGAAATACCAGATCGTTGCCCTTACTGTTCTTTCATTCATTGAATGCATTAGCTAACTGGGAAAGAAAACCCACCTGATTTTATTGAAGGTAGTTTCTTAAACTGAAATTCAGTGTAGCTCCTCCTTAGCAGCAGTCCAGCACTGAGTAGAGTGAGGAGACCTGTTGCCTACAGCAAATGGGGCAGCTGAACCAGATCAGAATCCAGGACTGGCCAAGACACTGGCATGTGTCTCACTTTGGCAGAATTTGAATTTGACCTACAAGTCTTAAAGTCCTTAATAACAGTCCTCCTTTCCCTTCTATTTCCCTACCTGCTGCCTCCTTTCATGCTTCTCTCTAGCAGCCACCAGGTACAGCTAGTGGTGCTGTTATCTCCAACCCTTGGCGTGGAGATAAATTTCATAGTGAGATAACTCTTAACCTTACCTACATGAAGACACTAAATATCAGAGCCTGTTTTGCTCAGATGTTCTCTTTGGCTGCAAGGTAGTCTTCACACACCTTACTCCTACATTCTCCTTTCCAGAAATGTTACCTTCATGAGAGAATTTTTTTTTTTTTTTATTTTAGTTCCTGAGCATCTCAAAACATCTCATTTACCTGCAGAACATAAAAGTGCCCATAAAGTATTCTGAAATATTAACAGTGCAGGAAAGGCTGTACGTAAGAGTAAGGGAACAAAGCCTTTGACATTGTAATTCACTTCTAGTAACCCAAAGTTGCAATGACTTGCCTCAGCTGAGGACCAGACCTGTAACCTGCAAAAACAAGTGGCCTCTAGACTAAGATGACCTTACTGCCTTTTACTGTGAAGCTTTGAGGAAAACTTTGTGTTACTTCTCAGAGAAGAGAGACAATTGCAGACTCTTCTTTGGGGCTAACCATCATTACCTATGCCAATCACATCCTACTCCAGTGATAATTACCAGAGAGTATGAGAAAGTACCTGTAATCATAAAGTAAATTAAACATATAAATAGGTTTCATGCAGGTAATTGCAAGCAAAATGAAAGAAAAAAAAAAAGACAGAACTTGAGAGAGAAACAGAAAGGCAAAATGAAAATGGAGACTTAAAATGAGAATCTGATGAAAGACTTTGAAATTCTTCTAATTTATTTGATGACTTATATTCGTATCGATGCAATTCATGAAGAAAGAATTGGAAGGGAAATTAAAAGAATAAATTTAAAATGTATTTTAAAATTATTCTGCCTGACTGCCTTTGCTGTTGCTTTGTAATTATCCAGCTGGGTTGTTCAGTTGAGTGGAATGACAAGATTCATTCACAAGTTTCATTCTCCCTTGGCATCCTCTTCCTCTCTGTAAGACACTTTGCCAACTTTTTAAAGGCCTGACACTGCTGTTGGCAATCGCATGACTCCAAAGTTTTTGGTTAATACTTGGGACATGAAATCTGCCAGGTTGCTGTTGTACTATGGAGACACTGATATCTCCACCACGCTCCTCAAATATGACTTTTAGGAAAGAGGAAGAGATTTGTGCTCTTCATGTTTCCTTAGTGTTTATTAGGTCTGTGATGCTGGTATATATGCAAGTTAACAGATCTTACCATCAGAGCCTTCTGCTGCTTTCTTCTTTCTCTCTGCCCAGTTGTGTGACGGTACATGTTGATTCTCCAAGGCCATAAGCCCTCGAGAATTACATTAAATTATTTTTCCCATTTTCTTTTGGTGGCCTCTGTTTCAAAATTTCATTCTCTCTTTGAGGTGACCTGGACAAGATTGGTTTCAGACCCTCCCAGTCACACATATTTAACTCTGTGAAGATATCACTGTTAGATAAAAGGAGGTGTATACTCTAGAATCAGTTAAAATTCCTGGGGCAGGTGGTGGACTCTTGCAGTCTAAAGAGTAGAAGAGCAAAGGGGGAGTAAGAAACAATGAAGTTTTCTTGACTGAAACCGTAGAATTATAGAACAACCTGAGTTTCCCTTTCAGGGAAGGGACTCTGAGGTATCATCTGGTCCAATTCCCTGGCAATAAGCAGGGACATTTTCAGCTAGGTCACGTTCCTCAGAGACCCTGAGCATTCACCTGAAGATTTCCAGGGAGGAGGCCTCTACTACCTCTGGACAACCCATTCCAGTGTTTCAACACCCTCACAGTAAAAAATAAGGAAGGGGAGGAGAGG
>NW_020955726.1:395815-402832 GCF_003031625.1 Empidonax traillii
AAGGGAAGGGAAGGGAAGGGAAGGGAAGGGAAGGGAAGGGAAGGGAAGGGAAAAACAGACAAGAAAAAATAAGAAGAAAGATATCTATAGAACAAGCTCAGCTGAACAGTTTATCAATAATTCAGTGCAAGTTTATTTTTCATAGCTCCTTTCATGTGAACTCTTATCCTAAAATGCTTTACAAGTTTAAATAATACAAGAACATAGATATTGTATTTTATAAATTACAGACCAACAGTGGCAGATAGATGCTGTCTGTAGAATATAATAAAGAGAAATAAAGGCCAATAACAGAGAGAAGAGAGTGGAAGAATTTCAGAGGTGTAGGCAGGGGAATGAAGAGAGGTTTGCAGATGAGATCTGAAAAGGGATGGAGAGTTGATGAGGCACAGAGATACTGAAAGGCTGTTGCAGATGGCAAGAGATTATGCAGAGGACAGAGGAAGCTGGTGCTAAACAAGTGGAGGAAGGAGGTGAGGCAGGCAAATGCGAGATCTGGAAGTGCATTAACAAGGCAGGCATTTTGCAGCCACTGCCTGAGACAAATGGGATGCTCAGGGATTTCTCTGGGAACAGAGGGGTTATGAACTGGTGGTTTCAGTACGACAAGTACAAGAGAGTGGACAGTATTTTGCTTGCTGCCAAGATGCAGAAAAGCCTGGGGGAGGCTGTATCGTTAAGTCAAAGAAACTTGGAATTTTACAGGAGAGGAAAAAAAGAGCTATAGTCTATCTTCAGATATAAATTATTTATTTAGTCCAGGTGTAGTTTGCATAGGGATAGGTTCAAATGATAATAAATTCCCCTTAGGTCTTTAAGTCCAGCCCTCTGGTAAGACTCTTCAAATTCCCTTGCTACAACTGCTCTGCCTCTGACCAACTCCTCCTAGTGGTTTCCCTGTGATAGTATCCTTCCTAGCAGACAAAACTGATATTCAGAACATTTTGTGGTTTAGAAATGTCTCCCTTTTAGCAACTGCACTTTAAAGGGTAACAGATGTTGAATGTACAAATGTACATGAGACTTGTGCTCACAAATGTGACTGATATCCTCCTGCTGATTTGTTCAAGGCTTGGTTCTGCCTGTGTAAAATGAGGGAATTACAAGTTGTGCACATTCATTTTCCATCCCTGAGTACTCATGATCCCTAAATGTACTTTTTTTTTCTTTTAACACTAACTGTTGTGCATTTGATTTGACCTTGGTTCTGTCCTGTTGGGGTTGTATCTGAACTCTGAAGAATATTTTAGTCCTGTAACCAAAGGGTTATCCTATGGTGTCCCCTTGAGCCTGAGGCCTTAGGAGATCTTATTTTTCCAGAAGTAGCAAAGGGCAAATATTCCTATGGCCACTTCCTCCTTTCCAGACTTACATGAGGTCATTTCTGTGCAAAAGAACAACTTGAGAAGATTTTAAAAGTGAATTTCATTATCTTAGAAACACTTAGAGAAATAGAATGACTTCTTCGATGGCTGGTTTGTGGGCCATTTTGGCTCACTAAACCTATAAAAGTAATAACTATGAAGCCAATTGGCTTTAAATTAAGCCAGTTGCTTTTGATCGAGAGAGAAAAATTGTAAGACTTAAATTGTTAATAAAGCACTCCCTTGATCTTCCCAAACTTTCAGACAGCAAAACAAAACAAGGCTAAGTAATCAACATATTGGTTTTTATCCAGAGATTTCAGAGATCTCTCTCTTCTTCTCAGACCAATGTAAAAGTAAGTTAAGGAATCATGCCAAAATGCGCTGCAAGCAAATGTAAGTGAACAAAAGGAGCAGAATTCCAATCGATCTGCAGAAATCCTCCACAATTTTAGGTATATATAATCTGCACCAAAATGTTTCTTTGTTTTGTCAGAGAACCTAATTTTAATGAGACTTCAGCTAAAATGGTAAATCAGCAGTTGCTAGACCATCTATTTGTCAAGCAATTTTGCTAAAAATTGTAGTCATACTCCAGTAAAACTAATTTTCAAAGTGACAGCCAAAGTGTGATACTTTCTTCAAGATCTATCTCCTTATTTTCTGTCCTCCTGCGTTCATGCTGCAATTGTCCATTTTATGGACAATTAATTTTGATTCCCAACAGTATATAACAGTTGCATGCAATGTGTTACTGATTGACTTGCAATGTAATGAAGACAGTACTGACATCACAGCTGATTTTTATCTAAGAAAGAGAAGATAGGATATCAGTGTAATACCTTAGGCAATTTTTTAAATATGTTTTTTAAGCCATCTTGATAAAATGGGCATCTGATGCAGGATTCCCGCATGTGTGGGGAAATGTTGTAGGTAATATGCAGGTGCAAATGTATCCACCAAGCAGATGTCAGTGAATGTTTGCATTGCAAATCTACAACTGTATTTCAACTGCTTTTTTTTTGGTGACCTGAATGTGCGTCTCAGAATACACATATTTTTAAACTATGAATATAAAATAACTAGACACACATATAACAATTAGCTCAATTTTTCATACCTACAGACAGCAATCTGGCAAGACCTAAGAGTTTTTTAGTCTTCCTTAAATACTGTTTGGCTTGGTCTCTCACAGTCAATGGGAAAAATAAATGGAAGAAAGTAAAGTGATCCCCAGAAGATGTTTGGCCAACAGCTCTGCAGTCTTAGGCCAACAATATCTCTTATCAAGACATGTCAGTCTTCTGAAAACTACATCCAATGTAAGTGGTAACAATGCCTTAAAATAAGTTTTTCTCTAAATTAAGTATGTCACCATTTTCAGAAAAGAAAGCTATTATGGTTTCTTGATATGGTGACTCGATTTGGACAACACAAACTAGCTAACCTGTGTGTCTGGTATTGTCTTGTGAAGAGAACAGAATACTCTGACCCTTTGAACATCTGGCTTCCATAATTAGTGGAAGTAGGGCTAATAACGTGACAATTAAGTCCATACTCAGTGGACACACAGAATTGCTTTGTTCTAATTTTTCTAGCCTGATCACAATAAGTTTAGGAAGAGTACAAACCTTCCTTCCCTGTGAAGGACAGCCCAGAAAATACCAGTTAATTTGTTAAAGTTCACTTAGACTCTTTAAGTACAGCACAAACAAGACTTTAGTGGTATATATGCTATTTTTTTATGGATTACTAAATTTATAGAAGCATGAATTAAACATTCTGAGTTCAGTCTTAGAACTACTCCCAGAAAAGGAGACAGAGCACATGGCAGCAGTGAAAATACATGGAAGAGCTATTAAGCAAAACAAGTCATTGTACTGGAGAAGGATTTGGAGGACATACAGAATGTTGAGCAAATCCCAATATTGCTCTCAGCATTTCCACTGAATTCTACATCCTATAGGGATAATGAAACTGCCCTGTTGTCTGAAGCTCCTTGAAAAGCACTGTCCAAAATCTCAATTGTAAAAAAGTGAATGGAGAGAGATGCAGTTGGGGTAAAAATTTGCAAATTTTGAATATAAAAACATAAGTTTTTTGACAGTTATTTCTATATTTTTCAGTAAGCATAACTATGCAAGGAATTGTTTTATTTGAAAGAAGGTTGTCAGAAATGATATTGTCAAAATGCTCGTAGAGATTTTGCTCAATATCTCTGGGACAAAGAAGCTGTATGATGCTGTCAAAAAGAGGTTCTAATCTAGCCCCTGGATTGTATTGCCTCTCTTCTCCATTTCTCACTTTATGGAAGCTTGGCACTTGTTGGACTGCTCTATGAGTGGTCAAATCATCGATTGAAGAAAAAAACCCCTTGCAAACTAATAAAGAAGAGAAACTCTTAAGCCTGGAGAGATTTTTACAGGATTAGTGGGTTAAAATAGGACAGGAAGGGTCTACCAAAGATGCGAAAGCAGAGCTATAACAATGTATATGAGGAATAAATTACTGTTTTCCCTTTTTGTGGAGGTTGAATTTTAGTTCAGTTCTTTATCATGTAGCTTCTCTTATTCACACACCACAGTGACAAAAAAATACTAACCTTAGCAGTCATGTAGCTGCAATTTTGAAAATTCTCCAAAGGCAGAGGCAGAAGGATTGCTGCTAGCAGACCTAAAATCTTCTTGGATTCAACCTGCAGTGAAGTTCTTATGACTGTATATCAGTTCTGTGACTAATTTTTTAGTGAAGAGTCGACCCTGCCTTGGCCACTCAAAGCAGATCACATTGACCTGAAAATAGAGAGCAGGAATTAGGTTTACTTACAGGAAGATGAAAGAAGTTCGTCTGTGTCACCTATAGTCTCCACAAGAGACTGGGCTGACTCAGAAATAACACATTTTTGACCCAAGAATAGAATAGTTACTGTGTTTATGGCAGACATATTAGAAACATCAAATGACAGTTAATCCAAGCCAGTCCTTGTTACCATCCCCACCTGAATAGGATTCAGCTGTGAGGAACCTGTCTGACTGTATTATCTTCAGTAACAGATCTCACAATGCTTCAGGTCAGTGACGAGCCTGTGAAAAGAGCAGCTTGAAGGGGCAGAATGAATTCCAGCTACATTCCAGCATTTATGTTCATTAAAAGCAACTATTCGACTTTAAAAAGGTGAATAAAGATATGAAAGAAGACCAAAAAAAAGCAGTAACATCAACATCTTCCCATAACCATTTATAGCTCTCTGGAGTGATCACATTGTGTTTACTTCCAGTTCTTGAATCTCTGTTGTTGTATCTGCCACAGGAAAAAGAAAAAAAAAAAAAAAAGACTCTTTAATTATTCTTCAATGCTTTTTGCCAGCCAGGGCCTGTGTCCTGCATTGAAATCAATGTTAATGGCTTTTGAGACTCCAGAGTAGATATATTTTTTAATTGATGTCTCCTCTTCCTCCTGCTGACCCAATTCTCATTTTCATTATATTCAAAAACACATTGATGAACCACTCAGAACTGATAAATTATTTTAGCTCCTTTCTGCAATAACTAAATTTAATAGTGCTTCGCTGGCACAACTTAATTACTGGCACAAACATCTGAAATTTTTGAACAATGGCTGAACTGCAGTGACACAAAGCAGGTGGTTGGTGGCTGTTAGGATCCAAGGAGCAAGCAAACTAAGACAGGTTACTGGGTAGACTCATTACAGCAATCTTACTGTTTGAACCTCTTCCTTACCCATCAGCTGTAACCTTTATTCCATCTGACAGAGTAATTGTTGTTACAAACTTCCTCTGTGTGACTGTTTGTAGTTATGGAGAAGGCACATACTTCAGAATTTGCCAGACTAGGAAAGAAGGAAAGGAACAACAGCAGAAGATGTGTTTAGAATGAAAATAAAAAGATTTGGGATGCTGGAGGTAAAGTATGGAAAAGCGTACACAGTTTTCCCTGTAAGCAGATGGTGAAACAAGCATTCCAAGGGCCATTGCAACTGAATTTCTATTGCACTGTGTTTTGTAATTGTATTTTCTGATGCCCAGTGAGGGTGGAGCCAATTCTGCCATGTTTCTGTTTGTGGGGGTACCCCTTCTGTAATACCTCTGGATTTTATATTATCCTAATAAGATGACTTTGTGTCTTTTTTTTCTCCATCAGGTGTGGTTGAAATACTGCTGTGAAACAAGATTTTTTTATCCTGTGGGCTTCACTGATGTAGGAAAGAGGCAGAAAGTTCTACAGCTCAAAGAGAAGGGTAGGCAGCTAAAGTTGGCAGAGTGAAGAGAGCAAAGTTCATTAGATGCCATGCTGTAATATTTCCTACAGTTTTGCTTCTTACCAGAGGTGAATTAACACGGATGCTATCTACTGTGTTAGCACTTCTTCCTGTGGTGGCTACGATTTCAGGCAAAGTGGTGGGAAATGTGATGTCTCCAGAGATTTCTGTGTGCACTGTGCCTACATGTAGCTGTGCTCACAGCTAGTACAGCAACCCCAAGTCCGGGGTTTTTTTAGTGTGCCAGACAAGAGGACAAGCTGCGTGAGGTGATGTGGGTGAGCTGATCTGTTGTTCCTGAACTGCCAGGCCCAAGACACAAGAACATTTGTTGTTCTCCACCTGTTTTTTCCTGGACTACATTGCGATGAATCCCATGTCTCAAGAATTGAAATATTCAAACACAAATCCTATAGGAATCTTATAAAACAGTTTACTTGTCACCAGTGCAAGCCAGAGAAGCAGGAGCACTCAGTCCCTCAGTCTTTCCCATGAAGTTTGCTAACTACTGTAATAAGAATATACTTCACTGGAGGAGACAACAAGCTAAGTAAAAGAATTCAATTTTTTTCTTGAAGCACAGTTTAGAGAAATTTCCCTTGTTATTGTTATCATTAGATACAGAGCTATGGTCCAGCATGAATTTCTACTGGATGTTATCTAAATACAGGGCAAAACCATCTGATCTCTGCTCCAAGCAGTTTTGCAGCCTGCAGCAGGAGACAAGAAGTGAATTCTGGAAGCTGAGGAAATAGAAGGAAAAATTGCAACAGCCCTGTGTCAGCAGGAAAAACAGTAGCCTCAATACATCAGAGTCAGTCTGTCTTTCCTATAGCTCACTTGAAAGCTAATAGACAACTGTAGGGGAGCTTTGCAGATGTTTCTGGTAGGTCTATTGCAGCACAGAAGATTTTAAGGGAGAAGGTGATTTTTGTCTAAAGAATTAACAACGAGATCCTGTGGTTTCTAGCTAAGTTTCTGCTCCCTTAAGTGTTCATTTAAGATTGTTGTCCTGGATCTGTATTATTCTGACTAAAGAAGTCCACACTTCACAAACCTATTTAAACCTATTTATCTTTTTTTTTTCTTCTTTCTTTTTCTTTTCTCATTTTGGAAGCTAGGTTTCGCTAACTATTTGTTGAGGCAAAGTCTAACTTAAGGGCACAACACAGGCATACCATGTTGGCTACCAGGTGGAATGGAATAGTCATCAGAAAAAAAACCTCATTGATATTCTTAAAATGAAAGCCTTGTCACAAACTCTGTGCATATGAAAAAGCTGATGGGATATTTCCAGTTGTTTGTGTAACATCCAGAATTGCTGTTGGAGGGGAAATGCCCTTGCTTGAGGAGACATTATATATCAAAGTCATGA
>NW_020955726.1:403245-404873 GCF_003031625.1 Empidonax traillii
GAATGGAATAGTCATCAGAAAAAAAACCTCATTGATATTCTTAAAATGAAAGCCTTGTCACAAACTCTGTGCATATGAAAAAGCTGATGGGATATTTCCAGTTGTTTGTGTAACATCCAGAATTGCTGTTGGAGGGGAAATGCCCTTGCTTGAGGAGACATTATATATCAAAGTCATGATTCAAACCAGTGAAAATGAAGAGGTAATCAAGGGTGCTAATGGTCACAGTGAGGTGTGAAAAATCTGGACAAAAGTGGTGGTTGTGGGCAATAAATCCAACAACCTGCTGGGCCTGGCACAAAGCCACCCGAGACAGGCTGATTGCCAGTAGTTTTGAAGGCGAGCATAAAATGAAGCATCCTCTAAGTTAATAACACTCACATAATGAATATAATCTTTTATTAAAGCACTAGGTCTATGACCAATGCAAAATTAGTCTGCCTGAGTGCATGAACACGTGTGTTCAGAAGGAGATCTTGAGAAGGGAAAACAGGATGATGAATGCACCTGCAGGCTATTATTTCCCTTCCCTTTGGCTTCTCCAGTCCTTGTTCAGCAGCTGTTTAGCCCTGAAAGTGTGATGTCTTTTCATAAGATTATGCAGTTCTACTGTGTTGAAAGTGAGTGGAACCTGGCTGTATTAGGATCAAATAGGGAAAGATTTGAGAGGTTATATCCTAAGGGTAATTTGGATGTCAGTGGTACGAAATCAGTCATTCTTGTCTAGTTGGAAGACTATAATCTTTGCAACCATCAGTGTGAGCTTCCAACTCTGAAATGAAATTGGGAGATCACTGAAGTCATCAAATTTGTTTTCCAGGATGCTGAACTCCTTCCTGATCATCAGCTGGTCAGAGGAGGAGTGAAGAAGCACTTGTTAGAGGAAAGTCAGCTCCGAAGAATTATCTTGTGGACTTATAGGCTGATCTCAGCTCTGCCGATAGTGTATCGAACTATTGCTATGCCTCTGAGCAGAAGAGTTAAACATCTGCACAGGTGTAGGAGATGTCTCACTGTCCTCCTCTCCAAAAACAACCTTCTGCCTGTGATGAGGCTCCTAGTGCTGCAGAAGCACAGTCCTCTTGATGGTCTCCTTAAGTGCTCTGTATACTGGTCAGCAATGGCTTCCTGCCTGCAAAATGGGAGTGGTCATTTAGGCCTTCTTTCAGTTTTGTTTGCTGTTAATTTTTACACCCTTAAACTGCAATAAGCCCTAGGAAGGTAAACAGGATTCTTGAGGTATTATTAAAGCAGTAGAGATGCAAAGAGCTTCTCTGTGAAAAAATTTTTGGGCCATTGGAAATCATTACTATAGTGATGGATCTATCAATTCACAGAGTGATTTATAGATAAATCGGGATTACAAACATATCTCTGGAAATTTTATACTTCCTCACTTAGCTGCAATAGTGCAGTAGTAGGGGCCAGTCTTTGCGAACAAAGATCCGGGGAAGGTCTTTACACCTTCCAGCCTGCGCATTGGATTTTTTAGGTGAGACACAGTGTGCGCGGAACTGAGCCCACCCTTTAATCCTGAGGTTCATCTGCCGGGGCCAAGCACGCTTGGACGGTGGCAGCGAGGTCCTCAGGACGTAGATGGATTGCCTTACAGGGCTAACGAGCTCCAT
>NW_020955726.1:405151-429039 GCF_003031625.1 Empidonax traillii
AATGGAATATACATATAAATTACGTATAAATTGATATAAATGAAGGAAAATGTGATCTGGGCTTTCCAGTCTGGGAGTGACAGATATCTAACCTGCCATCAAAGGACAAGAATCATCTAGTTAAAAGTTTTTTAAGAGTAGGTGAAAACAAACTTCATATTATTAAATAGGGCCTTGTTGGTGTTCTGGCAGTGCAGATCTGGCAGTATAGTGAGTGTCTGTAACAGCCAGATAAAAATGAGCAAATGAGTTCAATTTTTCAACTAGGTTTTTGAATCAGAGCAAGCAATACATTGACCCATAGGCTTCTGAGGATACTACAAGTGAAATCAATGGAGATGAGTAAAAGGTTTTAATGATGGCATTTTTTATGATTCCTAGCTACAACAACTACAAGCAAAAGTGGAAAAAGGTACCCATTAGCAAAAGAACAAGGATGCTTTTGGAGTTTAACCACTTCAGTACCCATGCCAGTCATGGACTCTGCGTTCACAGTTCCATGAAGTGCCCTTCTGATCTTTACAAAATTATTTTTTCTGAGCACCCCCCATTAAGGTTGCTAGTGTGGTGCCTATCTACAAGAAGGACCAGAAGGAGGATCTGGGAAACTACAGGTCTGTCAACCAGATCTCATTGCCAGGGAAATGATAGTCACCATCCCTAGAGGTATTTGAAAGAATTGGTGATGTGGTGCTTAGGGATATGGTTTAGTGGTGGACTTGGCAGTGCTGGGTTAATATTTGGACTTGATGATCTTAAAGGCCTTTTCTAACCTAAATGAGTCTATGAATCTATAAGTGGTAGCTGGTGATATTTCTATCCTTTTTCTTCTTATGGAAGTACCCTGGCACGAAGGGAAATTCCAGAAGTTCAGACTGGGAAGCTGTTGTCCTTCCTCAGTCCTGCCCCACATCAAGCTCTCTGCTAGCGGTGACAGATGTGGAATAACATCAGGGCTGAACAGCCTTTGAGGTGACAGGATGAAGCAACTCCCTTTGAAGCTATTTTTAAGGATCTCTTCAGGTAGATTCTATTTAGCAGGTAGACAGATGTTGCTGTAATGTATATGGAGGTGGGAGCAGGGAGGAGCTTTTTCAAAGAAAGAGTCAGAAAATTATAACTCTATCTGTGGAAAAATAAAGTGGCCAGCACATGGGGCCCTAAGCAAGGCTCTGTGAAATCTAAATCTTAGCTTGTTTCTGAATAAAGCTAAATACAGCTTGCTGCAAGAAGGAATTTTTCAAAAATGGGTTATCAAGAGTTGGTGATAACTGTCTTGTTTGTTTTCTTCCACCAACCACATATATTGATTCTTCCAGTAGAACATGTACTGAGGAAGCTGAACTAGACACATCAGATGGAGTAAACCCTTTGGGAAACTGTATTTTGACAATTCATCAGAGAAGGTTGTTAAGTTAGTCCTGTGTTTGATTTTTCTTGTTTTTTTCCTCTTTTTTTTTTTCCCCCTTACTTGCAGGACAGGTTTCCATGTTTTTTAATATCCTCAGTTGGTACTAGGAAGGTTGCTTCAGGTGTCTAATTAGCACTCACTTTAGTAGTGTACGGTAGGATACTGTAGCTGCCCTCTCTCTGCAGTATTTACCAAGGCAGATGCAGGAGTTATCAGAATGCTAATAGAGCAGAGAGTTTCCACATCCAGCAGACTGAGAGGTAATTTTTAAGCTTATACTGTCTCTTTCAAGTCTTAATGTAGCCAAATTAACATCATTGTTCCCTACTGTACTTGTGTGCCGGGGGTGGACCAGAAGAGGCCTACAGAGCGTGGGGAGAGATGAAAAAGCGCTGCAAGGAAGGCTCAGAGGAAGAGATCTCTCTGGAAGATTTCTAGCAACTTCAGCTGTGCAGAACTGCCTGGGAACTAGCTCAACTACAAGGCTGCAGCACTGCAGCCTCAGCATATTCCCCTGTCCATGCACCCAGGACAGCTCTTCCATTGTTCCCCCAGCTCTCCCTTCCCCCGAAGTGACCTGACATATGCCCTTAGCCTATCCTTCCTAGTCCCCATATCAGTAACCCTCAGGATTTGATGTTCCTAGCTGGGGTCCTACCCCTGTTCCTGAACCTTCTGTATCCCCCAGTATATAAACTGTCTTCTTGTTTGAATAAATGCCATTTTGTGGGTCACATATCTCGTGTGTGTGTGTCCCGTCTCCCAGTGCAAAATGTGCCACTGGGTCTTGCAGCAGGTCCCCCTGTAACCTGCTACACTTGTGCATTTTGCTTTGTTCAAGGCAGCATTTATATTCTTGCATTCATTTCAATCAGTCACTCTCTGTCTAACACTACTTAGCCTTCTATGTTTTTCAGTTTGGCTAAACAAATTATGTCTCGCTTAGAAAATGGAGAGGTCTGACTCCATAGGTAAGACACTTTACTATGTGGAAAACCTGAGAAACACATGAGGTAATGTTAGTTCTGCAACAGAACTCATGAGTAAGACTAACTCAGTATTTTTAATGAATCTTTCTTTTTCTTACTGGAAAAAAACCTTGTGCATTTAAACAGAATTTTTTCTTGGGGAAGGAATTACTTGTTCTGGTAGAACTTTCTTCATAAAGATTTTGCAGATTTAGGGCATGTTGCAGATCAGTCCAAGTTCAGGTCCAAGTGCTGGTTCAACAAACTGTGGAGCACAGTATTTCCCAGTCTTCCTTATCTCAGGAGTATGTTTTGGCTGTTGGGATGCAGAGACAAGGGTCCTGGCAAAAAGGCCACTGTGGGAGAGACCATGAGAGCCATGGATCTGGAGGGAAGGATGTTCAGTGTGCTCACCAAAACGTTACAGAGTTGTGACTTCCGGTCTTCTTTCTATTATGAAATAGGGTTCTTGTGGGGTTTCTGTCTCTCAGTCTGTTTATTTGCTTGTTTTCTCTGCCTCTTAAAGAAAAATACAAAAACCCAAGTAACCTTCACAGTCTTAGTTTTTTGCCTAGGAAAGAGGTACTTTAAAATATTCATTGGGAAAAATCATTTCCTACTTATTTTAGCATGGTACCTGTGATCACTCAGATGACCTCAAATTGAAGGACAGTTTCCTTCTCCTTCAGTTTATCCTCTATGTTTATAAAGCAGAAGCTGTTTCAAGGGCTGCAAACCAATAAAGTTTAAATCTGTAGGGGTAGGATTTCCCTTTCCTATTATTTGTGTACACAGAACATAGTAGACTGGAACTGTAATTCATGACTGAAGCCTACAGGCACTACCACAATAAACACAAAAGAATGCTTAACTGTTCAGCCACAGAGGAATTATCTTGGTGTAGATATTCCTTAATTGCAAGTGTGAAGATAAAGACCATGGTTTTCAATAGTCTGAAAGATTTAGCAACAAAAATCCTGCCTGTAAAATTTCACAAAGTAAATCTACAAAACACATTCAGTGGACTGAGAGGAAATTTGCACATAGAACATTTCACCTGCGTTATGCCATATCTGACTCTTAATATCAAAAATGTTTCCACACTTTTACCATGTTAAAAAAGGTTCTGGCCTTCCATCACAATTGAGATTTACTTCAGAGATTTTTTTTTTTTAAATTGTAAATTTTTAGATTTGTATTTCAGAGCTGAACGTCCTTGGGGAAGAACTTTTTAGGATTTAGATATTCATATATTTTGGGAAAGAATTATCTGTCTCAAAAAAAGTTTTCATAGGAAACAGAGTCACTTGTTTCAAATACTTTCTTCTGAATGTATGCATTCCGCTGGGCTATGGCTTCTTCAAACTGTAAAGGAAGCCCACAGAATGAACCCAGCCTTTGCAAACAGAAGGTGAGTTCTGATAAAGTAATTAATGGAAGCAATATCTTTAGAAAAGCAGAATTCCCCATGTGCTCCAAGATGTGGTCTGACCTTCCTACCTGGATGAATGTAATGTTAGACATAGATGAAAAGTAGATGGCTGCCGAGAATGTTTCATATGACTTTATAAATAATCAACACACTTACTATTCAATGCTATCAACCACCATTTCTACCAGTGATAATATCAATTTGAAGAGGTGAAAGAAAGGTATTTGTGACATGACTACAGATTACAGACACTTGTTTTTATAAGCAGCTTGGAAAAGATCCAGGAAAACATCAAAATATACAAGAGTAGGTAAAGAAGGAATTTGTTTGTTCCAGACAAAGAAGGCAAGCACTTCTCATTTTATAGATGGAAGAAACGAGATACAGAGAAGCCATGTACCTTACTTAATTTAGCAAGGGAATAGAAGCCACTTCCAATTGGATAGTCTCCATTTGCAAGCCCACAGATAGACATTCATGCCTCTTCATGAACCTTTTCCTATCCAGAGTAAGAACTACAGAATAGACTTGCTATCTGAGCATGAGGCAAGCTATAGGTAAAGCCTGAATAGGCAAAATATCTAGTCATTGCCCCAGGGGCAATGCGGTGCAAAGACTGGAAGTATGCAAGAGTCAGGATGGAAGAGGGTTAGGCCAAAATTTACATCCTTCTTTAAGATGAGTTGGTAAAATTATCAAAATACACCAGTTTTCATTTTGCATTCAAATAGATAAAAAAAGAGAGAAATAATCCTTTAACAGTAAATAAATAATAACCAATGTTGGAGTGCACTGTAAGGCAGTGTTTGAGGATAGATAAATGAAAAACTTTGAGTTGCTTTCACATACCAGCCACATTGCACATACAAGTACCTACCTTAGACACAGTTCTATTAATTGGTGTCTTAATTGCCAATTATAATTTTCAAGACTTTCAACAAGCAAAAGGCCTACAGTGGCTGAACGGTACATTAGGTGATCAGAAAGTCTCAAATGCATTTGTGACATAGAGAGAGCTGATGAGAAAGGGTTTGCTGATCCCGTTCACTTACAGACTAGACAAAGAGAATGGCTCAGGCTGCCTTGTTGCAATAAATCTGGCTTCCTCAACTCCCCTGGGAAGCCAGCTGGCAGCGAGGTGCTTCCCAGAGCAGGGCAGGTAAGGAGAGGGGAGGCGACTCTGGGAAGATTTCCAGAAGGAAAATAGGGAAATATAAATAGAAGGAATAAAAAAAAAAAAAAAGGATTTAAAAAAATAGGCAAACATGATTTGTCTTCCTTCTAATGAGAAGAGCAAGGTATGAGGACGAATTCCCTAAAAATGATGAGTGTGTGGCCACTCCTAACTCTGTTATTTCAATGGCTTGGATCTTAAGCAGACTGCACTAATGTATTGATACTTCAGAGAAATGGGGAAACAGCCATTTACTTAATGGCTCAAAGATTAATCGAGTTTCAGATAGACCTGGACAGAGGTCAGCAAACTTCCAGTACATCACCTTGCCAGCAGCATCTTTTGCTCAAGACCTTTGGAGATGGCAGTGTGCAGGTGACATCAAGTTTTGCCTTCTCTTGGAACTGCAGGGATGCATGGGAATTCAGAAAGTAGTGAGCAAAAGAGAAAAAAATGACAATTGATATAATGTGTCACAGTGACACATGGATGATTTGAAATACTTGGATTCTGTTTAAAGGCCACTAAACCACTTTCTTTGTCTCATCTCTTTGTGATTTTTTTCCTTTTTTTTTTCTGCTTCTCATAAAAAAAGGCCACTTCGACCCTAAATTAAGGCATAAAGATATCAGTAACAGCCAAATCTTAACAAAACTACTCCACCTTTGACACACTTTTTTTCTGGTATGTCAAAACAGCTATAATAATTTTTGGCTAATCATGGAAATTATTTTCTATTTTTCCTCTTACCAGATGTCTTCTGTCAGTGACAGTCATATCCCTGTTTAGCATATGAACTTGAAGAAAGTTAATGAGACAATTATTTAGGACATACTTTAGTTACTGACGTCATCTGTAACAATATCAGATTTCTCTCCCTTACCCACCAATCTTCACAGAAATTGTAGGAACAAAGTAATAAATTGCTATACCTCAGTTTCCACCCTGACTGCTCTGGGCATTCTCAGCTGTCCCTGCCTCCATGTCACAGTTGTACTAACACACTTGTTTGTAAGCAAACCAAGTCATGGAATGACTTTTTAATTTAAAATAACACCCTCCCAAAAAAAAAGACAAAAACCCAACCAACCAACCAACCAACCAACCAAACATGTATATATTTTTATATCCCATAAAGACTACTGATTAGTAAAAATCATGTTGCCAGACCTACCTTATATGAACAGACTTCATGCCCAATTAAGTCTTTCTTCCCACAGCTGACATAATAGCAGAAAACCAGGTTCCACTCTCTGTCAGTGCTTGGGTAATTGGGTACAAATATGACTATATGCCCTGACCAAACTTATGCCACAACCTGATCTGGTGTTATGACTGGAAACATGGCTCAAGCTTGGAATGGAGGAAAACTTGAGAGAGGAAATTTGTCATAGAAGGAAGAGAGGTTTCAATTCTTAACACCTCTTTGATCACTGCATTTGTCAGTGACAAGCAAGTCGAGTTTGGGAGATCATTTAGAGTTGTTAAGCCCACTCTATATTGCCCAGGAGAGCTGGTTGCACAGGGTGTTTTGGACTATGTGGGCTGTAATGACTCATCACATGAAAAAGTTAACTGCTGATGGGATAGAACCTTTCAATGTTAACAACCTTTCCTTTAATCCAGCATTTCACACTGATGAATCGCAAACTGAGAAAAGCATCTTAAATTCAGCCCAAAGAGTTGAGGTTCTGGGTGCGTTTGCCAGGGTCACCATGACTTTTAACCAATAAACAACATTAACAAACTTCCACACACAGAAATTCCGGTGGTGATGTTTATGTTTGTATTAGAGACAGATGGAAACAGGCAGACAAGTTCCAAATTACAAACACACTCTGCTTACCTGTAATAACTCTCCTTGGCATGGCAAAAATACTTTTGCCAAAGACAGGTGTTGTGCTAAAATGCACAACTGTTCTTTTTGTTTGCACGTGCAGCTGCCTCTGCTGCCAGGTTTGAAAGAACAAATGCAGAATTCAGAGGTTTTAATTATGTCTCCTTGTTTGAAAAGCAGGCTTTTTGTAATGTCAGATATTCTCTAAATGAACCATGAATAGACACCTGAGGCAGGGTCTGGGAAGATGCCCAAAAGACATATTACTTTGTAAAGGATCCCTGGAGATATGACAGAGCATCCATGTCCACTGGAGATCTGCACTGGAGAGCTGCTGCTCTTGCATTCTTCTCAGGACTGGCACAGACCAAATCAAAATACCTCCTCCTGTTCTATTCCTAGTGCTCCTGTTAAATAAGTAGCAAACAGAAAGGAGAGAATCCTCATGTTCTCTGCCTGATACACAGATATCAGGACTTGCTCAGGAACAGTTCATATCTGTAGGGAATCAAGTCACTATAATTAGTACTTTTATCCCACTCATTTTGGTGGTCTTGAATCTTCCAGCTAATTGTCAGCCACTGGAGTCAGAGGTGCCTCAGTCTATGCTGAAACTCAGGTTCATCATCCTGTCTCACTTGAACTTTCTTTCCTCTTACTCTTTCACATTTTGTCTGCTACAATAAAGCTTCAGTAAGCCTGTATGTCTTGCACTTGGAAGGACTATGATGGGACAAAAAAAAAAAAAAAAAGAAAAGAAAAGAAATATTTTAAATCCTTTTTATTCCTCTTTGGAGGAAACTCAGGACTGCCTTAACTGTAGAATAAGAATACAAGTTTCCTGAAGCACCTGAAGAAACAGTGTGATAAAACTTCAAAGCTCTGAAGAATTGTTTTCTTCACAGAGCTTTTTTTTTTTTGCAAAGGAACCTGAAGGAAATTTTTTATTGTCAACTCTATCCCCAACTAAATGGTTTTCAAAATCTTCCTGTCTTTGAAAAAGCCTTTCTAAGCCTCAGAGGAACTAAAGGAAGTTCATGAAAAAAAAGGGCTTGCAACCTTTTATACTGAGATTTTATGAAGAGGGTGGAAAGATGGGCAGCAATTATTAACCCTTTCCTCTAAATCCTTGGCTGATCAGAGGAGAACTACTTTGACCTGCCTTGTCCTTCTGCAACTTCTTTTTGACTTTTTTAATGTAATTGAATGAAAATTATCTGCTTCAGAAATATTGAGGCTGCACTCAGGACAAGCTTTTTATTTTTTAAATGTCTGTTGAAATCTCTTACCAAAGGCCAAATATCCAGATTGCTAGAGTAATGTGGTTGTCAACATTTTCAAAATTTACAGCAGCTGGTTAGGATGGGTTATGTTAGTTTGATACTGACCTCTTTCTTGTTTTCTGGGTAAGAGGGTAAAACAACCTCCTGGACAAACTCACTAATAAGAGAAATGTAGGGAGCTAAATCCTGCAGTTCCTCTGGCTTATTCGGAGATGTGATTAAAGAAATGTGAGAACAACTAAGGGCTTCAAGTTTTAGCCTAGCACATTTTGTTTTCTGCTGCATCATTTTCCATTTGGACTCAGCAAGAGCACAATTGCCTATTGATTAGTAGGTATCCAATATAGAGGATTCAATAGGTGCTTTTGCATATGCTGAGCCCTAAATGCAGAAAACTGAGCTAACAAAAAAGAAATTAACATTGCCTTTTCCTGCAGAGCCTTCCACATTTTTCTCCAGAGAAATTACTCTCTGTATAGTGAACAGCTCTGAATTCCATTAGGGAAAAGAGAAAAAAAATCCATGAAAAGGTACATTATACATTATATGAGATTATTAGCAAAAGGGGTGAGATGGTGAGTTGTCTTGTAACACCTTTTTGTGACACCAATTAGTATCAGGCATCTTTGGGCCAAGTCATATTAAGGGACAAAAAAGAGAATTCTGGCCTTCAATTACCTGCAACTAAAATAACAAGACAGGAAAAAAAAATGGATAAAAGAAGTCTCCTTACTACCATCTAAAGACAGGAGGATGAAGTGAGAGGCTAGAGAATAACCTAGTTTAGATTACTGGGGGAAAAAATGAAAAAGATGAAAATAAACCAAAACTTTGGTCCTGCATCTCAAAGGATTTACTTTTTCACTTCCATTGCAAAATAAATATCAAGAAATACAGGGAAGAAAGCATAAAGCTGTTTCAGACACTCCCTTAAGGGTATGGAATAGCATTAAGTGAATAAATTTAAATTAATAACATTTATAGTGATCTCATTTAGTGAACATTACTACTCTTCAGTTCACAAATATTCTGTAATATTTAAGAGTTGCATAATAATGTGTTTTTCAAAAAACTTGCCATGAACATCTGTTGATCAACAGTCATTTTGTGAAAAAGACACTAAGGATATGATTTTTAAGAAATTAATTCTTTTATTTTGTTTAAATATGTAGTTCAATTTAGCTTTTACTTCCTTTGTGACGTGAGCCATACTTCATACTTGAATGTTGTCATTTTTGTCTAAAACTATGTAAGTACCTGCTGTTTGAAATACCAACTAAGATCCAAATCCTTTGTAGTTTCTTAGAGAAACACAAAGCTTTATGTGCTTTAACCTCTTCCATAAGCAAGAAGGATACATCTTCTTCAGGACATTTCTCTTTTAGTGTAACTGTTCTGTATGTGCTTTATCTCTTCTTTTTTTCTTACTTTTTATTTTTGTTTCAAGTGTTTTATGACATAAGAAAACAATTCTTTCCACTTTGTTCTCATACAGCAATTCAACTGAACACTTCCAGTGTAGTCACCTGCTAGACTAGGTAAAATATAGATAGGGGATAACTATATGGAAAAAAGAAAATTCCTTTTATGAGCTTTATAGATCCTTCATTTATAAATAACAAAGACATCAGTTTGATGGTGGTGATGGTCTAGGATTCCACAGAGATCCTTGGAATCTATGAAAAAAATTTAGTCTCAGGGAAAGGGGGTGAAATGAATAATTTATGCAGAAGACAAAATGAGAAAGAAAGGGTATGAGATGTGAGAAATGAGCAAGAGGTGGGAAATAAGCAGCGGAAAAAAGGAGAAAGGCAGACCACTGAGAAGTGAAGGAAGCACATCAATAGCTTATCCCTGGCAATCAAGAATAGATAGAGCAAGTAGATGGAGAAATCTTTTTTTACTAGTTCAGACCCTAAATTTTTATGACATGTTCAGGCACCCACTTTTCTGTCTCCCAAATGATGTTCAAAAGCATGGTTAGAAACATTCTTAGTTTACAGGGTGGGGACCCACTTTATTTTGAAACCTGACATCACTTTCCAGCACTGGGGATAGACAGCACTGTCGTTACTGCTGAGCTCATCTCTGCAGACAGGCTGTCTAACATCCTGTCTGCCTACTGTTCTCAGGGCTGTGCACCACCAGAGGAAATCCCTGAGGGTAGTCTTGGAAAGCACGTTGGAGATTTTCAGAGAGACAGGTGCTGCTGGTTCAGTATGAACTCACCACATGTTTTTTTGCATGATTACTAATTATATACGTGATAGGCTTTTGAAGCAGCCACCGTTGCACTTCATTCAGTGACAGTGCTTAATAATTCTTGACCAGCAGAATTACACAGGCAGAGCTGGAAACACACAACAAATTGTTTTTTCAACATAGGAAGAAATAGGAAATAAACCTTTGCACTGGCTGACTCATACAAAGATATTAGCTTTGATAATGAAAGCTGGAGAAAAATGTTCAGTCCTCTATGAGGAGACTTGTGGGATGGGCTGGCAAGAGGATAATCATAAACTAATCAGCTTCATTTAATGTAGAATCTCATTCAATTATACTAATTTCTTTCCACAGTTCTGTACTCCTGTAACTTCAACATATGGATATTTGTCTCTTTTGTAGGCTATAAAATGTTTACAAAACAGAGAGCATATTATTGTTAATACCTTAATGAAGACAGATGCTTTATTTTAATACTTCACAATGTTTACAGGACTCATGAGTGCCTTAGAATAAAAAAATAATGTTAAGCATTTCATAACTTGTGTCTGTCTATTGTTGATAGAAACGAAGGCATTGGGAGAGCTCTTAATGTCTGTAACACCAAACTGCAGTCTTTGCACAGGGGAAAGGAAGATGCTATAGTTAAGTCTTCAGAAAGTAAATTGTTTTACAGCACTTCAGATCAGCTGAAAGGACCTGATAATTTCATTTTATTTTGGTAATTACAGGTGGATTTTTTCTTTCCATGATTTTATTTTTAGGATCTAAAATATAACTCCTTCCTTGGACAGAGTGGACCATAGACTCCATGGACATAGGCAGGATTTTTCTGTCTTAAAAACAACTGCAATCTATACAGATTTCATGCAAATCATCAACTTCCTCGTTTATTTCCTACTCTTCTAAGTAAGCATTATTCATAATCCATAATTTTTTGTTGTTCGAAAAATTTATCTCTAAATGTAAACAGTATACTGTAGCATCAGTAGAAAACAAGGGATCAATCTGCATGGCATGTTGAGCAAAACTGAGGGAAACTTCAAGTATTTGATGGCACTTGCATCTTGAAAATTCACCTGCCCCAGGCAACCTACAGTTGAAACCCAGATAAGAAACAAAATAAAGTGGGGGAAAGACAGCATCTACTGATGGTTACACAAGGCACAGGGAGTTTGTCAATTTGTAGAACATTGTCTGGGAATCACACTCCATCTACAGGGCTGCTAAATTCCAGCCTTAGTGCTTCCTTGCACAGTGTGACAAGAATGAGAAGAGCAAATATTTCATTTAGTGATACCAGAAGTCATAAATTTCAGGGACACTGAAACTATAGTGATGACATGACTTCACAGGGTGGAGATGGGGAAAGAAGAACACAAAGAAATTCTCTCATGAAAAACTCAGGGACCTGGAAAGAGAAGGAGATTCTGAACTCAGAATTGCCTGTGTGTTGGTGTTTTAGTCAGGCTACCTTGGTCTCCGTACTACCAGACTCAATGCTTATTCTCAGAAAACTTCTGTAGTGAAAAGCCTGGTCTTACATGCGCCACAGAAAGTATATATTTAGTACACAACCCATACTGGAAAAAAATGAGAAAAAGGTGACATGGATCAGTAAGTGGTATTTCCATCTTTATTACTGTTCTGAGGAAAGTTTCTGCACCTGTTGGACAACAAGGAAGCTTCAAATTAGAGAGTTTTTTTTTCTTCTTTCAGGGAATATTAGCTTCACTTTGTGGATAAAATTACATGGAATACCTACAAAATATCAGTCACGTTTGTATATTTTTCCAGATATCTTCTGTAGAACAAACAAACAAACAAAAAAATCCCTTTCGATGCATCAATTTTGACAAGTACAGTTAAATGTGAATCACCAAGGTCACTCTGCAGAACCCCAACTTATACATATCTATATTAAAGATAAATAACCTGGCTTCCAAAAGTAGGCAAGGATCCTTACATTTTGCACTTGAGCAATCATCACAAAACTGATGTCCTGGTAACTGTCCATCAAGTCTGGCAGCTGTCACATATAGTCAGTTTTCAACTGTGAAATCCCACTAAGGAGGTTAAGAGAAAGCATTGTCTTAATAATCTGGAGAATACATGCTATAATATCATTCTTTGAAGGCAACTTGATGATTTCACCCTCATATTCAATACCGAGTATATCAAAGCAAGCAAAGCTTTTGGATTTGGGTATTTTCTCTAAGGATCTATTTGCTAAATAAAATACTGACAAAATCATAATCAGAGTGTAAAGTCTCAAGTCCTGTCCTCAGTTTCCTATATGTACTTTACCTAAACACCTCTCCTTTTATACAGAAGAAGCATTACAGTGAATATGTTAAAGACTTGAAGACAACAATTAGATACTATCCCTGCATATAGCTTCATGTTGATGCTCAAATTCTTACATAATATTACATTGTTAGTGTTTAGATGCCTGTCTTCTTCTCTTAATAATCCAGCATAGGAAAAGGTGCAAGTTCAGAGATAGTGAAGCTCTTAAGTCATTTGTCTTTAGTGTTAATATTTAGGGCTAATTTACCAATATATGACACACTGTAAGACTCTTGTTCATTTTTCCGTGCCTAACCAAGTAGTGTGAACTAACATTTGCCTGCCTCTGAGATGTTATAAGGATAAAGGTGAGATTTTACTGATGGAGTGAACTGAGTGATCATTCAAGATACAGATGGAAATACAGAGAAAATAAAGAGAGGAGGCAATGAGATAGGAAAGTAATATGGCAAGGACAATCAGTTTGAAGAGAAAGTAGAATGGAAATTCATTCAGGAGCTGTGCTCAGAGAACTGAAAACGAATGTGAAACAAACAAATTTGAAGCTAAATTCAGAAGGAGGCAGTATGGGAATGTAGAGAGACTGTGATATAGTCTAGGAAGGATTTCCAAAAGATTAATAACTTTGATGATAGACTGAAAAGTATTCACAAGGAAAGAGCTTCCTTGTGAATATACTTCAGTCTCTCAAAACACCATTCCACTGAACACCATTCCACTTCTGTCTTTCCCAGACCAATGGTTATGATTTCCATAACTTTCCTGTACCTTTCCTAAAGTTCTGATGTAAAAGCTCTTTTGACATTAGTAACAGGGCACCACCTCCATAGACCCAGCCCTATCCTCAAAAAGTTCCTGAAAGTCTTTCCTTTCCCTTTTTTTATGTCTCATCTGGATTTTGCTGGGTTATGAAGCCCACATGCTTTTCTCTGTCAAGATTCTACATTGCTTTTGCAGTTGATCTAGGTAAAAGCTGATACAAACAGCTAGTGGTTTATGGGATTTGATGTGACTCTTGTCCACTGTGGGGATTAGGAGGACTAGGTAGAAGTAACTGTGATGAAAGACGTATGAGAGATTATTTTAGTGGAAGCTAAAGAGGGATGTGCTTTCAGGTATGTTGCAGTGAAATCACTAGCTGAATCTAGTGGCTTGATTTCTGAGCTATAGATACAGCAAGAGTCAGAGAGGAAAAAAGATTTTTCAGTCAAGATGGCAAGGATATAAGTGTTGGTACTGACAACTAGGTATGAAAAACTTTATTGAAAATATGCTCAATTAATGCCCTTTTTGCATTTTCTGGACCTGTACTCTTGTCAGATGATTCATGAGCCCTTAACAGTCTTTGTTTTAGGTTGTTCTCAATAAATTAATCTGTGCAGAGTGACAGAAACCTCTTCAAGGTTCCTTCAAACAGAAGCATCTTGAAAGTAAAATGATTGGAATAATTCCTCAAGTGCTTTCTTTCCCTCTTGCTGTCATTCCATTAAATGGAGAGGCCACATGAACACCCCTGTGCTTGACATTTCTGCGGAGCATGTAAACGTTCTGTTAGAGACAAATCAGTACTTCTCATCTGCAAATTAAAAGCACATTGAAAGTTTGTTAGCTAAGATGCTATTATTCATACTCAACTATTGCTTCAAAATCTGTACTGCTCAGGAAAAAAGGGGAATGTAATTTAAAATATAGAAATAATCTAGGGGCCCTTTGCTGTGATTTCCTTTAAGTATTGAGGCTGAAGGGTCACAGACAACATCGTGTTCAAGACTCCAGAGGAAAATTTTTCTGCTATTACCAGAGAGATTTGCAAAACTAGATTCTTATTCAAGAATATAACACCATTGCATCAAGGCCTCAATAGCATAAGGTGATCTTTGACTCCACATGCATGTATCACCTAAGCAAACAAACAGAGTGAGCTAATATACCTTTCAAAAGAGCAGATACAAAGTCAAGGACAGCTTCAAGCTACAGGCTTTAAAGGGAGGATTTGGATTCCCCACTCCCATATGATTTCTGATGACTTGAATGCAGAACCTGTCCCTCCCACAGCTGGATTCAGGCCTGCAACTGGAGGCTGTCATGACTCTTCTGCTACCCCCAATGATCAAACTGTGCTGCAAAAGAATATGAGCATGCTGATGGTCATCTACCTGGATTAAACTTTGATTTCAACATCCACAGAAATCCATGATAAAAGACTTGGATTACTACTAGAAAGTGCATAAGGGGAAGAAAATAAATATCAAGATAGAGTCCATAGCTTCCTTCTTTCCAAGTGGACTGTTTGGGAAATGGACATTAGGAGATCTAATGTGGGCTGGTTTGTTTTAATATTTTTCTTGTGAAATCCTACCAGCTGGGGAGTAAAATAAACCTGTGTCTTCTGATCTTTATGAGAGGACACATCCATTTGTCAGCTAATGATTTTTTTTTCCACTTTTCTAGTAAGATTTCCTAATGTGTCAGGGGATATTGTGATTTTGATGTGAATGCTAAACTACTAATGTCTTATTAAAGTATTCCATGATGTTCACAAATTGACCTGGACAGCAAAGATGGAAAATTTTTAATGTAACTGTTTGTCATTTATACTACTTGTAATGTTGTGACAAATCTTTGGATCTAAACTGACTTTATATAACAAATCTGGCTACTCATCTAGAAAATGCTAGTTTTGCTAAGGCTAGTATAAATAACAGTGGAGAGATATTTAGCTAGTTGTGAGAATCCTATTCAAATTAAAAAATGTTTGGCAATTTGAAAATGCTAGAGTCTGTATCATCACTTTATAAATCCTTTAAAAATGGAAAGCTGTTGGTGTTACATTTTTTTAATACACAGGAATAATTTCTATTTCAACCAAGCTAACTCAAACTATTTTGAAAATGGGTATATGACTTGTGTTGCACAATGGGCTTTGGAGACCATATTTCTAGAGGTCAGATTTCAGATTTTTGAGGGGTAATCATTCAGATCTTCATATCTTTCTTCTAGTGGCCAAAGCTGCTTCCCTTTCTCCATGGAATTTATCATCTTTTTTCGTGATTCCCTGAGTAGTCCATCTAGACACTGACTGAAACAGAGGCATGTTCCAGAACCATGGACTCAAACTGAAAGAGAAATTTTGGCTAAAAATCTCGTTTAGATGCAATGTCTGGACCCACAACACTACTATAAAAAATTGCAAGGACAGAAAGATTAGGTTCTGTACCAGAACATGATGCTCTCAGGCACACGGTGTGACTCTTGGGGCTGGTACCATGCAGGCCTAAGTGTTGGAGTCGCTCATCCTTGTGGATCCCTTCCAACTCAGCAGATTCTGTTATTCAGTGATCTTCTTTTCCTGTGGAATAAGTAAAAGAAAGAAGAGATGCATTTTAAAGTTTGAAAAACAGTCTGGTGAATACTTTTATTTCTTTTGTATTTAGTATCTTTCTGTTTGCCTCCTGTACTTAAAACTGTATTTTTCCTTCAAGATAGCTATGTCATAATGTCTAGAGTCCTAAGAATTAACATTCTTCTGTGTTGCTTTTGTTGTTTCTTTCTGCTCAAACTCTGGATGAACTTCAGCAACTGCCTCCATCTTCTCAGTGCTTGGGTTTTACATCTGCAGAA
Organism: Empidonax traillii; assembly: GCF_003031625.1. NCBI lineage: Eukaryota > Metazoa > Chordata > Aves > Passeriformes > Tyrannidae > Empidonax > Empidonax traillii. The sequence goes on from NW_020955726.1 coordinate 421,411, forward strand.
TGACCTAAAACTTCCTGCATCAAGTGCTTTGAGATCTATGCAAGAAAAACAGTGCAAGAGCTGGTTGTCATGATAGCAGAACTCCAAGTAGAATTACTTTAAGAGGCTGTGAGCTGTAATTAAGTGAGAGTGGCTCAAGGGCACTCCTTTATGGGTACTAATCCAACTTCTAAATAGAAAAGTTGACAAAGCCAAACACATTGTGTCCAAGGAAAAAAAAAAAAACAAACAACCCAAATCATCGCCCTCTCCTACCCTAGAACCTTATTATTAGTTTTTCAACACTGTGGTTTGCACACATTATATAAGACAAACAATAGAAGAAGTGCATTGAGGCAAAAGCTACCAAGTTGTACTGTCCTGCCAGAACCATGAAGTAATGTCAGCTCTTTGCAGACTGGTAACTGAAGAGTGGAGAAAAGTGAACTGAGAGAAGAATTGTTAGCAAGGGAAACAGGTCAGCCTATCAACTGTCAGTAGCATTTGAAAAGCTGCAGAGAACATCTTGAGTTGCAAAATCACTTTTGTCAGGATGTTTACTGATATTTTTCCTCTAAAGTAATGTGACCATACTGTTTACAGGGTCTGTGGCATCTCCCATATGGTGGGTCTGTGGGTTCACAGGTGAGCGAAATGAGTGTCCTCTGTGCCTTTAATTTTTTACTCAACATTAACAAAATATAGTATGCTAAGAGAAGATTGTCCAGTAACGGTGTATTTTGTGCATTTTTTTCTCTTTTAAAATTACTTGTGGATGCTGGACTGCTGTCTTTGACCCTAGTAAGAGTAATTGATACTTTAAAAGACAATTTTTTTTTTTTTTTAACAAGCTGAATGAATTGACATGGAACACAGACATATTTCTAGGTGATAAATGAAGGAAAAGACATTCATGATGGAACTGAAGGAATAGATGCTCAGATTTTATTTTTGGATGTGGAGGAGAAGAGGAAGTCCTCTACTTCCAGTTTGGAAGATTTTTTTTCCCTTTAATATTTTTTCTAAGGAAGAAGCCATGCTCTTTATTGCTTTCCTCTACAAAAGCTGAGGATTACAAGAGAACCTTATCTGAGGGATAACATGGAAATACACTTAGTTCAGTAACTTATAATTTCTTGTTTTGCTGGGAGGTACTGCACTAGTGGGGCTGAGAGGCACTGGGACAACCAACAAGCCCAGCAGATTTGCTGTGTCTTATTTTCCTTTTTCCTCTCAGCATTGCATCACTGGAAGCAGTGAGTGTGTACAAACAAGTGAAGCTGGGCAGAAAACAGATGTTTTCCACACAATCAGTTCACAAATAATGAGGCTGTTCCTGCGCATGCTGTTAGCTCTTCCCCTATGCTATTGTCAGTGGAACACAGTGGGAGGGAGGGAGACAGTGGAGAACAGACAAATATACAACTGCTCTATTTTTGCAAAAGTTGGAAAAATTTCACTCCAGGTAAAGAAGTTTTTAAACTTACAGGGTTATTTCTACTACTTCGGAAAAAAATTCACCACCAGGACAGGACATGTCAAAGGAGTATAACAGTATATAAAATACTTTACTCATACCCTCCAAGAAGTGACCATACCTATTGGAGATCAATAATTTATTTGTTTTTGTGAAGAACAGTTGGTAAACAGAAGATATTGATCAAATACCGAGCAAATGTGTGCATCCAAACTATTCTTCTCCTTCTCCTCAGGTGGAGTTTCAGAACAGATTCTCACTAGTCTGTCCAGCACGACACACATCAGCAGTGCTACAAGCTGAGATGACATAAAAGTAAGGAACATCTGTTACAAGTCCTGACAATCTCTCCTGTTTACTTATAGTTAACTACAATGTAACTTCCAAAGGAGGACTTTTTTTTTTCCTTTTTTTTCTTCTTTTAAAGAGATTTAGGGGTTTTTTTCAAGTGAGATATTACTTATTACCCTCCAGATAAGCAAAGATAAATGGATTTTTTTTTTTTTTTAAATCTAAATTGTCCCATCTTAAACACAGCAGGAGGCTATAAAAGACCAAAAAGATCCTTTACTGGTTTAATTTCCTGCTGAGGCCTGATTTGTTTCTCCAGTGCAGCTCAACACAGTACAGCAGACTACTTGGATACATAATGCTTTTTCAGATTGAATCAAAAATAAACAAACAAAAAAAAAGCAGTTGCAGGTACAAAGTAATTATACATATTCCAGACCTGGACTGATTTTCTTCTAACGGTAGTCAATGTAGCTGAAAAGCTTCTGCCACTGAAGAGTCATTTCCATTTACATTCTTCTGGTCGTAAGGATGATATTAGTAGTAATCTTCTAGTAATTCTTGCGCTCATGAATGACATATTCATGAGAAGATAGGAGAAGAATTATTTCTCTGCAGGACAGGACTTGGATAAGTGTCAAGGTTGAGCTCTTAGTGGACTCATGATGATTTGGTCACTACTGTTGAACTGGCAGACAATTTAACAGGAAGCAGTAAAAATATACTAAGATTGTGTTGACAAAGAATGAGCTCATTGAAATAGAAGGTGTTAGTGATATAGACTACCTTAAAACAGACTGAAATTTTGGTACCACTGCTGTAATTTTTCTCTTTCAAAAAATGTGGTCATACTTGATGTTCAGGAAACATTTTATTTAGAGAACCTTTTCTCCACTGGTAGAGACTTTCAGGACAGCCTTCAGTTCTGGGGGCTTCAGTTTTAGAAAACCAAAGATAGGAGACCAATAAATACTGACTCACTTCAAGGTTTAAAAGAAAGTCAGTGGTTAATTTTTGTGCCAGGTTGGCAATTTGTTCTGTAACTTTAATACCTGGGAAAGAATGATATAATTTTTCTCTGCAGTTATATATTTCCTTTGGGTGTATTGAAGAGCGAAGAGCACAAGGCAGTATATTTTTTTTTGTACAAATTTACTGTATTTAGAATGTAAATTTGTGCCAGAAGTGGGTGCCTTTGCTTTTCCTCATGGATGAAGCAGAAGAAACATTAATAAAATGAGAATACAGTATCCAGGAAAATGAAACAGCAAAATGCTCCATAAATTCTTCCAGAATTTCCATTTACAAAGAATCAGAATTAAAAAAAAAAAAAAAAAAAAAAAAAAAAAAAAAAAAAAAAAAAAAAAAAAAAAAAAAAAAAAAAAAAAAAAAAAAAAAAAAAAAAAAAAAAAGAAAAAAACCAAAACAAACAAACAAAAAGCACCAAAAAACAAAGAGTTTTTATTTTATGTGCAGAAATTATATTTTAAAACCTAGGGTTTGATAATAGTCAAACCTAAGAGAATCTTCTGAGTGCAGGAATTCTACAAGGCTTTTGGATTGCTCTGACAAGGACAAACAAAGACAAGGTCCTTTGTCTTCACAATGACCTTCCCTATGGTTCTTTCTTCCTTAGTATTTGTTTAGGCAACATCAAGTGTTGTCTGACAGCAGGACTCAGTTTTGATTCCAACTTGGTCATATTTGCTACTGATCTAGTTAAAGACACCATCCAAAGCAACAAGCTTCAAACCCCAACCACCACTGAAAAACAGACAGAGGCCTCAGAACACGAACAGATCACCAGCAAAATTTGCCCTTTGAGTATTTATGAGATTGAAATACAACAATATATGCTGAGAAGCAGACCAAGCACAAACACAAATTGCTAAATTGCTACTTGAAGGAACCAGTAATGGGGTTTGTGGGTCTCAGCCGTGGGACAGAGAGCCAGGCTCTCCAGACTGCCAGCCACCCACTGTGCACACGTCTCGCCTGTGACAGTTTTTGGGAACAAAACCAATATTCATTCTCTTACGCTGGATGAACATGGCTCTGCTTGTCTCTGGCACCAAACTAAACCCCTCTAATTTCATTGTGGAAAGGGCACCGCGCTTGCCAAGGAAGGAATATGTTTTACATATACAGCACCAAAGTTGTGATCTGACTCTTCACCATCAAAATGAATCTGTTTGAATGGGCTCGAATTAGGACTGCATGAAACACTATGCTGAAAATATTGTAAATGGCAGAAATAGTTTTGTCAGTTTAAACAAATTTCTATGTGAAAAATAAGACAATTTTGGTTGATTTTTTTCACCACAAAAAGATAAGGAAATAATTTTGTTTCCAGCTCCTGGTAGGGTTGCATCATGAATAAATTGCAGTGCATGAAGGAGCAAGAAAAAGAGCACAAGAGTCTTGAAACAAACTGAGCTGAAGGGTTGCAGTTTTTTAGCTGGACTAACATCAGTCTATGAGTAAATGCAACCCCTTCAATGTTTGAATGTTCAATTGCTTTTTTTTTTTTTTTTTTTTTTTTTTTTTTTTTTTTTTTTGCTTTTGCTGTGATTTGGAGAAAGAAAAAATCAATGCCAACATGCTGGAATTTTTCTGCAGTATTAATAAGTGTACAGGTTCCCAGAGACAAAATGAATAATATTATGTGGTTTTGCCCTAGGCTGCCTCAAAGTGTACTTTCCCCCCCATGTCTCATTTTCCCAAGCACGCACATCTAAAGGATGTTCAGAGAACAAAGAAATGACATCCTGAAGGAAGCACACCTTTACTTTCTTCATGTCCTAGTGGAGAATGCACATAAGATTTGTCTCTCTTGCCAAGCAGCACATCTTGGTCCTGTTATGTCAAATCATTCTCTTGCCCATCAGAAATATCACTGGATTTTCTTCATTTTTCCAGGTGGCTTTTTTGTGAGTTTCAGTTATTTCTACAGGATTTGCGAGGAGCGTCGGAGTCCCTCAGTGACCTTAAAGGTCACAGCAATGTCTCTGTGGCATCCAACTCTGAGATCCTCCTGCGCATGGACTTATTTCAGAGGCCTGTTTTCTTTACTTATGCCAGAGGAGGAGCAGAGTTTATGTTGCAGAGTTCTCTCCCAGGTTAAGTCGTGAACCAGAGGCAGAGCAGTGGATCTCTGGCCACACTGGTGACCTCTAATCCTCTTTCCTTAGTCTTTCACCTTATATTGCCAGCCTCTGTACAATAAAGACTAATTATTCTGATAACCAGATTATATGAACATCTGTATACTGATTATTTTTACAAAATTAGAGCAGAACTGGGAGTTAATGCTTTTGGTAACTAGCTAAGAGTTGACTCTGTGTAGAAAAAAGAACTTTTTTTTAAAAAAGAAAAACCCTTTTATATCATCTTCTGAAAAACTTCAGTACTTAGTCAACATCTGTTAGCCTCTAGGTAAGTGATCAACCTCTTCACTGCCTTGTAATCATGTAGAAGTACACAATTTACTTTCAAGTATATTTTTAGAGGTTGTGTTGTGAATAAACTAAGAAACAATCATTGCTGTTCTTGGTAAATAATGTAAAACATTACCAGATCTTACAGATCTTATAGATCTGGTAGACATGATCAGTCAGAGCTTAACTACACTTCTTTTACTTATTATTTTTCATTAGTGATTTGAGGAGAGAGTGGGACAGTACTTTCATGAAATTTGACCTGACAGTGTCATACTGGAAGCTACCAATAATTAATTAATGCTTGACTTTGTTGATAGAAATGAAATTAAATGCTAACACTACAACATGCAAGGCCATATGGAGAAAGGCCTAGAACTTCTGCTACAAGCTGGGTCTTGCCTTCTGGACCCAAGAGAAAAGATGAACCTTGACACTTTGGTTGATGAAGGCCTGACTCTACACCAATGTGATGTGGCACTGAAAGAGCAAACGTAGTCTGCAAATACTGAAGATGGGGAGTATTTAGTAAAGTGTGTCACTGGGAAAGTGCTGGTGGCACTATGACAAACAAAAGTTTGGTCACCTGCCCTGAAGTGTTTAGTATCAGTTTGAATGGATGAAGTTTGTGGGATGAGAAGAAGAAAGGAGAGCTTATTCTGTCAGAGTAAACTTGGTGAGCTGGGACTTAAAGCTTACCAGACTGGAAGATGATAGAAGATATGACTGCTCATTTTATGTGTAGTGTGTGCTAAGAACAAAGGAAAAGGGGAGAGTAATTTGAGCTAAAGAATGATGCTAGCACAAAACCTACCTGAGACAGGAGGAACTAAAGTTCTAGACCCAATCCAAAGTGGATGACTGAAGTTTCACTTTGGCTCCATGATCTTTCAGAGGAAGGACTAAACACAGTCTGTGGCAGTGATGATAAGTCTGGATTCACAGTCCTAAATACCTGATCGACCACTGTAGGACTTTTTTTTCCCAATATAAACTTAATCCAAATAAATTTGTGCGTATGACTGAATTTCTCTCCTATTTCTCCCCTATTTCTCCTTTGTACGCACAGTACAAAGATTATACTGACTTTTTACTTGAATGTCAGCTGTGGAAGAAGCTGCATTACTTGTTACAGCATGTCTATGTACTAGAATGTTGTAGAGTGTACCCAGTCAAATGTCATAATCACAGGTACAGAAGTTAATGAACAAATTTCCACTACTGATGCTAATTTACAGCTGTAGGATACCATGTGCCAGCATCATCTTTCATTCAACACCACAAGGAGCCCTAAACAAGTATTTATTGCTTTGCTGAACTCTGGTCTGTGACTCTTTCCATTTGGAAACAGCCTGGTCATTGCTGTGACTTAAACAAGTAATAAGCAGGTGAATATTCAGCTGTGTTTTCTTTCATAGTTTCTAATGCCTTTCATTCTAACTCAGGAAAACAAGTGTAGGAACTTTTGTCTGGAAAGCTCTTAATAAAGACACATAGGATCTTATGTTTCCTAAGCATGTTTCTATTCACAATCTTTTTGGGGGTGGAGGGGGGGGTAATTCAATGAACTAGAAGTATTTGTCATAGCAGAATGAAAGGAAGTCGTTCAATAGCAAATAATTGAAAGTTGACTTAGTTTGAGGACTAGGTTTTTATGGTAGATTGACCCCAAAGTAATACACTTCTCTTTAGCAAGGAGATATAATCACCCATGAAGCATTTCCATTTGAAGTAAAATCACAAGATAATGTGCATCTAAAAAGACTCCTTCATAAACCTTTCCTTCTGATCATGAATAACATCTTTGTCCTATTTAAGTCAGGATGAGGATTTCTGTTTTGCTTACATTGCACAATTATTGCTTGTGATCTTTTATACTTGGATGACATCCAAGTTGTTTATTCACAGTATGACATTTATTTGGGGATAGAATTGGACAAAAATTAGCACTACCTAGTGTATTCCTCTTGGACTGCCAGATCCTCTTTTTAAAAATTACCTGGAAATGATATTCTAATCCTCTAAATACTGTGCTTTGTAATGTAAAACTGTGAATTCAGATGGTGTACTACTGTGTCTTCAATGACAAGCAGCCATTGACTTTCACACAGCCCTGTTTTACAGATAAATTCAAGGAGAGAAAATAATAAAAGAATAATCCCATAAGGTTTTACTTCCAAAGTCATCCCTGAATACATCATCATAAGAAGAGATGGAAAAACATACTGCATTGTATAATATTTTGTGGCAGATATTCTTCAAGGAATGCAGCTCTATTCCTTCTCTTACATGAGCTTTTGCAAAATCTCAAACCTACAAACCATAGCCATTTTACCAGTATTAGACAGACCTTCTCATACCTATTAAGAGAATTTTGTCTTTTTACATTTAACTTCACAACTTCTGTATGGTATACTGCTTCTGGAAGATTAGAAGCATTCATTT
>NW_020955726.1:429461-432069 GCF_003031625.1 Empidonax traillii
TGCAGCTCTATTCCTTCTCTTACATGAGCTTTTGCAAAATCTCAAACCTACAAACCATAGCCATTTTACCAGTATTAGACAGACCTTCTCATACCTATTAAGAGAATTTTGTCTTTTTACATTTAACTTCACAACTTCTGTATGGTATACTGCTTCTGGAAGATTAGAAGCATTCATTTGGATGCTTTCCTGAGTTTCTTAACATGCTAAATTCTTGTTCCAGTCTCTGATTCTGACTAGTTCTTGTTCAGTTATATCAGACAGGCATTTAGCTTTCTTCCAAGCTTATTATAAACAAAACTTCAGTTTCCAAGGAAGCCTGTGTCATCAAATTACATTTTATTTCTATATAAATACAACAGCAATTAAACACACACTCAAATTTTTACTTAAAATGTGATTATAGCAAGCAGAGGGATTGTAAAGACAGTGTCACCATGCTCACTGTATTGGCTCCCTCTGCGGTTCTTTGAATTGCATTTGGGGATTTTTTTTTTTTCGTGGTAACTGTAATGATAATTTTACTACTGTTATCATTGCAGAGCCAAACACAGCCACAGAAGGCTGAGTTGGATTCAGTTTTGCTTCACACATCATTAATAAACCTGTCAGCTCAGCTCTGATGGCAGGACTTCTATTTCTGATGATGGTGAAAGAATGCAGTTCAGTTTTCCACTGTGGTTTGGATTTTCCACACTAGCATTTAGAGACGTTAGTTTTTGATATATAAAATCAGCAATGTCATAGAAGCCTTTGAGAAAGGCAGCACTTCTGAAGAATAACACTTTTCATTTCCTTGTGTCCTTCTTAATCAATTTAAAAAATTTTTGAATAATGCCTACTCCTAGGCTGGATAACTATTTTTTAGGTAGGAATTGTGACAGAACTGATTAGATGTGTCAAAGCAGGAAGATAGAGAGACTCCAGCTGACAAGTTATTTTTGTAATTTCTGGCTTGTTGTGTGGAACCCATGGGAAGCACACAGTTTTGGCATTCCAAACCACTGTTAGGTCTGTCAGATACATTACTGGTGCTCTTTTATTATTAGTTACATTAAAGGTTACTGTAAAGCAAGTAAGAAGGCTCATGTTGTGTCTTGCTTTGGCTAAGGGACAGAAGGAGCATGGCAGGGAAAAATGAAGGGCAAATTACTGCAGAGTGTGAAAGAGTTTACAAAAATGTAAATTTGTGATCATAGTGGAGGATACAAATGAATGAGGAATCAGCACATCAGTTACCCTGTTATTTAAAATGAATTCTTACATAAACGCAATAGCATTCTTATAGCAGTCTCCCAACACCAAACAGCATCACATGACATAGAAATCATTACATACAGAGGGTCCTGAATATTTCAAGGAAAGGGAGTTTTTCAGACATGCTTTGAATCTCAGGCAGCATATACTCAGTGCAGGTATCTTCAGAGATACCTGCACTGAGACACCATTCACATTCCCTGATGGCTCTGATGAAACAAGTGACCAAAGTGTCCCAGACTTAAAGGGGAAGGACAGAGTAAGGATGTTCTGTCCTGGCAGAGCTGAGTTTTTGCTGGGATATGCCACTAGCCTAAAGACAGAGCAATTGCCTGAGGGAGAAATCCTTACCTTTCAACTAAGACTGCAGTCATAAACAACACTTTATGGTTTTATCTCTTCATAATCAGGTAAATGCTGTAAATAGGTTCTAAACTCTCACCTGATGTGTGTGTCTTGTTTATACCCCCATCAGGTCATCATATGTAATTGGATGAGAATCTGACTTAGATCTGATTCTACGTATGGGATGTCCCTGCCCAGGCCAGACTGATGTCATAGAATCATAGAATCATAGAATAGATTGGGTTGGAAAAGACCTCCAAGATCATCAAGTCCAACCCCTGATCCAACTCCAATTACTATATCATGGCACTAAGGGTCACATCCAATCTCTGCTTAAAAACCTCCAGGGATGCTGAATCCACCACCTCTCTGGGTAGGCTGTTCCAATGCCTGATCACCCTCTCTGTAAAGAATTTCTTCCTAACATCTAACCTAAACCTCCCTTGGCAGAGCTTGAGCCCATGTCCCCTTGTCCTATTGTTGGTTGCCTGGGAGAAGAGACCAACCCCCACCTGGCTACAACCTCCCTTCAGGTAGTTGAAGAGAGTGATGAGGTCACCTCTAAGCCTTCTCTTCTCCAGACTAAACAACCCCAGCTCCCTCAGCCTCTCCTCATAGGACTTGTGCTCAAGTCCCTTCACCAGCCTTGTTGCTCTTCTCTGGACCCGCTCCAGCACTTCAATGTCCTTCCTGAACTGAGGGGCCCAGAGCTGAACACAATACTCAAGGTGTGGCCTCACCAACGCAGAGTACAGGGGAAGGATCACTTCCCTGCTCCTGCTGGCCACACTGTTCCTGATGCAGGCCAGGATGCCACTGGCCTTCTTGGCCACCTGGGCACACTGCTGGCTCATGTTCAGCCTCCTGTTGATCAGCACCCCCAGGTCCCTTTCTGCCTGGCTGCTCTCCAGCCACTCTGTGCCCAGCCTGTAGCGCTGCAGGGGGTTGTTGTGGCCAAAGTGCAGGACCCGGCACTTGGCCTTGTTGAACTTCATCCCATTGGAGT
>NW_020955726.1:432090-434813 GCF_003031625.1 Empidonax traillii
TGCAGCTCTATTCCTTCTCTTACATGAGCTTTTGCAAAATCTCAAACCTACAAACCATAGCCATTTTACCAGTATTAGACAGACCTTCTCATACCTATTAAGAGAATTTTGTCTTTTTACATTTAACTTCACAACTTCTGTATGGTATACTGCTTCTGGAAGATTAGAAGCATTCATTTGGATGCTTTCTTGAGCTTTTTAACACGTTAAATTCTTGTTCCAGTCTCTGATTCTGACTAGTTGTTGTTCAGTTATATCAGAGAGGCATTTAGCTTTCTTCCAAGCTTATTATAAACAAAACTTCAGTTTCCAAGGAAGCCTGTGTCATCAAATTACATTTTATTTCTATATAAATACAACAGCAATTAAACACACACTCAAATTTTTACTTAAAATGTGATTATAGCAAGCAGAGGGATTGTAAAGACAGTGTCACCATGCTCACTGTATTGGCTCCCTCTGCGGTTCTTTGAATTGCATTTGGGGATTTTTTTTTTTTTTTGTGGTAACTGTAATGATAATTTTACTACTGTTATCATTGCAGAGCCAAACACAGCCACAGAAGGCTGAGTTGGATTCAGTTTTGCTTCACACATCATTAATAAACCTGTCAGCTCAGCTCTGATGGCAGGACTTCTATTTCTGATGATGGTGAAAGAATGCAGTTCAGTTTTCCACTGTGGTTTGGATTTTCCACACTAGCATTTAGAGACGTTAGTTTTTGATATATAAAATCAGCAATGTCATAGAAGCCTTTGAGAAAGGCAGCACTTCTGAAGAATAACACTTTTCATTTCCTTGTGTCCTTCTTAATCAATTTAAAAAAATTTTGAATAATGCCTACTCGTAGGCTGGATAACTTTTTTAGGTAGGAATTGTGACAGAACTGATTAGATGCGTCAAAGCAGGAAGATAGAGAGACTCCAGCTGACAAGTTATTTTTGTAATTTCTGGCTTGTTGTGTGGAACCCATGGGAAGCACACAGTTTTGGCATTCCAAACCACTGTTAGGTCTGTCAGATACATTACTGGTGCTCTTTTATTATTAGTTACATTAAAGGTTACTGTAAAGCAAGTAAGAAGGCTCATGTTGTGTCTTGCTTTGGCTAAGGGACAGAAGGAGCATGGCAGGGAAAAATGAAGGGCAAATTACTGCAGAGTGTGAAAGAGTTTACAAAAATGTAAATTTGTGATCATAGTGGAGGATACAAATGAATGAGGAATCAGCACATCAATTACCCTCTTATTTAAAATGAATTCTTACATAAACGCAATAGCATTCTTATAGCAGTCTCCCAACACCAAACATCATCACATGACATAGAAATCATTACATACAGAGGGTCCTGAATATTTCAAGGAAAGGGAGTTTTTCAGACATGCTTTGAATCTCAGGCAGCATATACTCAGTGCAGGTATCTTCAGAGATACCTGCACTGAGACACCATTCACATTCCCTGATGGCTCTGATGAAACAAGTGACCAAAGTGTCCCAGACTTAAAGGGGAAGGACAGAGTAAGGATGTTCTGTCCTGGCAGAGCTGAGTTTTTGCTGGGATATGCCACTAGCCTAAAGACAGAGCAATTGCCTGAGGGAGAAATCCTTACCTTTCAACTAAGACTGTAGTCATAAACAACACTTTATGGTTTTATCTCTTCATAATCAGGTAAATGCTGTAAATAGGTTCTAAACTCTCACCTGATGTGTGTGTCTTGTTTATACCCCCATCAGGTCATCATATGTAATTGGATGAGAATCTGACTTAGATCTGATTCTACGTATGGGATGTCCCTGCCCAGGCCAGACTGATGTCATAGAATCATAGAATCATAGAATAGATTGGGTTGGAAAAGACCTCCAAGATCATCAAGTCCAACCCCTGATCCAACTCCAATTACTATAGCATGGCACTAAGGGTCACATCCAATCTCTGCTTAAAAACCTCCAGGGATGGTGAATCCACCACCTCTCTGGGTAGGCTGTTCCAATGCCTGATCACCCTCTCTGGAAAGAATTTCTTCCTAACATCTAACCTAAACCTCCCTTGGCAGAGCTTGAGCCCATGTCCCCTTGTCCTATTGTTGGTTGCCTGGGAGAAGAGACCAACCCCCACCTGGCTATAACTTCCCTTCAGGTAGTTGAAGAGAGTGATGAGGTCACCTCTAAGCCTTCTCTTCTCCAGACTAAACAAGCCCAGCTCCCTCAGCCTCTCCTCATAGGACTTGTGCTCAAGTCCCTTCACCAGCCTCGTTGCTCTTCTCTGGACCCGCTCCAGCACTTCAATGTCCTTCCTGAACTGAGGGGCCCAGAGCTGAACACAATACTCAAGGTGTGGCCTCACCAACGCAGAGTACAGAGGAAGGATCACTTCCCTGCTCCTGCTGGCCACACTGTTCCTGATGCAGGCCAGGATGCCATTGGCCTTCTTGGCCACCTGGGCACACTGCTGGCTCATGTTCAGCCTCCTGTCGATTAGCACCCCCAGGTCCCTTTCTGCCTGGCTGCTCTCCAGCCACTCTGTCCCAGCCTGTAGCACTGCAGGGGGTTGTTGTGGCCAAAGTGCAGGACCCGGCACTTGGCCTTGTTGAACTTCATCCCATTGGAGTCAGCCCATCTCTCCAGTCTATCCAGATCCCTCTGCAGAGCCCTCCTGCCTTCCGGCAGGTCGACACTCCCTCCCAGCTTGGTGTCATCTGCAAATTTGCTGATGATGGACTCAATC
>NW_020955726.1:435688-462989 GCF_003031625.1 Empidonax traillii
AACTTCATCCCATTGGAGTCAGCCCATCTCTCCAGTCTATCCAGATCCCTCTGCAGAGCCCTCCTGCCTTCCGGCAGGTCGACACTCCCTCCCAGCTTGGTGTCATCTGCAAATTTGCTGATGATGGACTCAATCCCCTCATCTAAATCATCGATAAAGATGTTAAACAGGACTGGTCCCAGCACTGATTCCTGGGGGACACCACTGGTGACCGGCTGCCAGCTGGATGCAGCCCTGTTCGCCAGCACTCTCTGGGCCTGTATCCTATGGACTTGGGCAGCAGGTGGCTTAGGGAATGAGAGAAGAAATAGGAGATTTCTGTCCTTTGCCTTACAGGAGTCAGGGAAGACATGGCCATGCTACAGAACATTCTGCACACCACCTACACTGGTAGGCAACAGTCAGTCAGTCCCTCTTTGACAGGCAGTATGCAGAGCTGAAAACAGGTGATGGTGTGGGACAAACATGTTATAGGAAGAACAAGGCAAAGGGAGATTACAGGAGGCATTTTCCTGGGGAATTAACCGCCCATCTTCCAGAGCCACCTCACTAATTAATTACTCCCATAACTCCAAAATGTTTTAATCCCTTCTCTTTATACCCCCAGACTCCATTTCTTTCTGCCAGTCATTTTCCCAAAGCAGTTGTGGTAATGCCATTAATTGGTAACAAATTAAAGCAGCCTCAGCACAGAGAAAACCTGAGAACAATACAAAGTACATGGAGCTGAATTTTGAGCCAGGAAGCAGGACTATTTTTGTACTTCTGTAAACTTGTACAACAGGCAGCAGTACAAACTTCAAATAAAAAGTTTAACAGAAGCTACTTCAGGATTGCAACTCGTAGCGGTACAAAGACAAAGAACACAGATTTCAGGTGGGGAACTGTTGTCATGTTTTTCACAGAAAGACTGGATTTCTGAAATAACTAAAGGAAATAAAATATTTGAATAAACTGAAGGTAAGCCAGAATTCAGTCACTGATGCTTATATATCTGCTTCACTACATTAAAATTCAGAGAAGTCTCAAATTATCATTTCAAGAAAAGTTAGAAATATACTGGAGGATACAGCTGTATTTCAAGCTCTAGTGTAACGAACAGAAGTTCACTGACAACATTTCAGGTCAGTTTTTGGGAACTGATGGTGTAGTTCCCAGTAGTCTAGGCCTTAATGAAGAAGTGCAAAACAATTCAAATACAAATCATTAGATCGTAGCATGGAAAATTCTGGGTATCCCACTGCAATTTCACAGAAAAAGATGTGCTTAGTTCTGGAATTGGTTGTTTTAGCAAGACAAAAGTATCTGTTTTCACCTTGACTTCAATAAAATCTGCAGTTATTGTTGGCATTTCTGAAAGACAAAATTATTTGTCTCCAGCCCTTAGAGACTGAAGTAGTGCAGACTCACCAATTAAAGGCTTTTAGCAGCTGGATGCTTCCTAACTGCTTAGCAGAAACATTACCTACTTTAAAAAAATCCTCACCAATCTGAAGAGGGCTATGTCTCTCCAAAGCAAAGGATGAGAAACTTGTTGAAAGCAAAACAAATAGTTTAAATTATACATAGTTCTTCCTTCAGACGACCAGAGCAAGTAACTTTTTATGGCAAAATGCATGGTCACATTTTCCCCAGTGCTGATTATTCCCAGGAGGAGAGGATGAGACTGTATGTTCATGGCCCATCTCATTCCATTTATGCTGATTCACCACACCAGATGCTCTCCAACAAAGAGAAGGCATTAGCTGGTGGCCTGAAGGAATGGTGATCACACTGTCTCTCATGTGCTGCTATGTAATAGAAGTGTCCATCCTGAGAAGGCCAAGGGCAGCTCGTGACCAACACTGGTTTGTTCCAGCTGCTCCCACCAGTAGACATGTTCCTGGAGCAATCACCAGCCAGTTGAGTTTGTGGTGCCTGAAACAACCGTCCTTGACATGTTCTTTATTGCTGAATTCTGCATCTATCCAGTACCAGGCTTAGGAGTTCAGGTGCCATACAGGGTATGCTTTCTCTCAGCCTCTTCTAAGAGAGAGAAGACATTTGCCTTTTTAGTCATTTCTTTCCTGTGTGCTTGATAGCCAAGAGATTGACGAGTTCTTGTTCATTTGACAGAAAGCAGTAAAATTTGACTTGGGTCTTTTTTATGACCAGTTTTCCAGCACCCTCAGAACAAGACATAATTATGTCCCTTTCCTTCTGGAATAAGGAAAGAGGGCTGAAGCTGTATGTCTTACCATGGCTCCTGTCCCAGGCTTCCAACAAACTTTTAGGACCAGAATAGCACCTAAGGAGTTAACTGACTTACCACTATATTCACATTCACAATTTCCTGGAGAGACAAGCTAGAGAAAAAAGGCTGAGGTACTCAACTTCTTTACCTTAGTCTTCATCTGGAAGTGCTGCAGCCACAGTGCCCAAGTCACAGATGGCAAAGGGAGGGACTAGGAGCATGAAGAACCACCTGCTGCAGGAGAAGATAAGACATGAGACCATTTGAGGAACCTGAAGGTGCACAAGTCCGTGGGACTTGATGAGATTCATTTATGAGTCTTGGGGAAACTGGTGGATAAAATGTCTAAGCCACTATCTGTCACATTTGTAAAGCTGTGGTACTCCAGTGAAGTTCCCACTGATTGGAAAATGGGAAACATAAGCCCCATTTTTGAAAAAAAGATAAAAGAAAAAACTGGAGAACTACAGACCAATCAGTCCCACCACTGTGCCTGGCAAGATCATGGAGAAGATCCTCCTGGAAACTATCCTAAGGCACATGGAACATAATGAGGTGATTGGTGACAGCCAGCATGTCTTCACTAAGGGCAAATCACTCCTGACAAATTTGGTGGCTTTCTATGATGGGTTTATAACACTGGTGGATAAAGAATGAACATCTGACAGACTATCTGGACTTGTGCAAAGCATTTGACACATCTGTATCTCTAAATTAGAGAGACAAGGATTTGATGGATGCACCACTCAATGGATAAGGAATTGGATGGATGGTCATACTCAAAGACTTGTGGTTAACACTTCCATGTCCAAGTGGAGAGCAGTGGCCAGTGGCATTCCTCAAGGGCCAGTGATGGGCCTGATGCTGCTTCACATCTTTGTGGGCAACATGGACAGTGGGACCGAGTGCACCCTCAGGAAGTCTGCTGGTGACGCCAAGCTCTGTGGTGTAGTCAACATGCTGGAGGGAAGGGATGCCATCCAGAGGAATGCAGGATCTTGACAGGACTGTGAAAACCTCATGCGGTTCAGTAAGGCCAAGTGAATTGTCCTCCATGTTGGTTATGGCAATCCCAAGCACAAATGCAGGCTGGGCAGAGAATGGATTGAGAGCAACTCTGACGAGAAGGACTTGGAGGTATTGATGAGAAGCTCAATACAACCCAGTAATATGTTCTCAGAGCCCAGAAAGCCAACTGAGTCCTGGGCTTCATCGAAAGAAATGCGTCCAGGAGGTCAAGGGAGGTGATTCTGCCTCTCTACTGTGGCCACTATGGGGCCCCCAACTTAAGGAGGACATGGATTTGTTGGAGCAAGTCCACAGGAGGGCCACTGTTCAGAGGGTTAGGGAACATACTCTGTGAAGACAGGCTGAAAGGCAGGGTTTTTCAGCCTGGAGAAGACAAGACTCCAGGGAAAGCTCACAGAATCTTAAGAGGATCTAAAGAGGAGCTACAAGAAAGCCAGAGAGGGACTTCATTTATGGACAGGGAAAGGGGAAATGGCTTTAAACTGAAAGGGGGTAGGTTTATATTAGATATTAGAAGGAAATTCTTAACTATGAGGATGAATAGGTTGCTCAGACAAACTGTGGATGCCCTATCCCTGGATATGTTCAAGGTCCGGGTGGATGGGCTTTTGAGCAACCTGATCTAGTGGAAAGTGTCTCTGCCCAGGCTAGGCCTGTTTTAACTAGTGGTCCTAAAGGTTCCTTCCAACTTGAAGCATTCTGTGATTCTGTTATTGTATGAAAGATGGCCCAGAAGGAGTTTAATGTGCTTCTGATCCTTGACGTAGGCTGAGGAGATGTGTTCAAGCAGAAGTTTATGATAGATAAAAACTCTGGGGCCAGTAAGGAATGGAACAGGCACGAATCTTGCCTTAGCATCAAAAAGATCTACTTGCCTGTCTCATTTCCTTTGCTGAACAGGAGGAGGATCTGGTACTAGAAGTATTGGTTAGTGGTGAAGCAAATGCATTTGCAGCCTGATTTACACTGGGGAATCTGTTCTGGCTAATCTCTGTTTAACTCTTCTGTCTGCATCATTTCTGGTCTGATAATAGTGATAAGCTTTTCCATGATTAATATTCTAACCTCTTAAATATGTAAAAGCTACCTAATTTTTGACTGCTGCATACCTAAGCCAGTTGGCATATGTTAATTAAAGGGTTTGTTATCAACTAGCATTTCTAATGTTTATCCCCCTAACAGGCTTGCAAGTACATGTTATGGGAGGGCTTTTTTCCCCTCTGTTTCATTTAAAATAAATATTTTAAACTAGTCCCTGTTTGCTTTTCCAGTAGAACACTCTGATCTCTGTGATTAAAGTTAAATCATTATATGAAAACTCCAAGAACATTTCTCCATGGTTTCCCTTAGGTTGACTTATTATGCCAGTCATCTGTACTCTGATCTCTGAAACGTTATTTCCATTTTGCTGTAAGCATAAACATCATCATAGGATCAGGTTGCAGGAGGATGGCTAAATGTCTGAAGTTATGCACCACTGCCTCTAATAAAGTGAATTATGCACAGAGAATGCAAATTACATTTTTATCTGATGTTATCAGCACTTGATGTTCATTACATAAAACAGAATATAGTGGTCTTTAGTTTGTATCTGTCTATTGCCAAATTATCTTGCAATAGACTGAATTTTAAAGAATTTTGACCCTTTAGACCTTATTTCACAATAGATTCCTAATTTTAAAAGGATGAGGCTAAAAAAAAGACCCCACAAACTTCCAACAAAATAGCCCGACAAAACACAGTGTATGGACCCCAGTTCTGAATGTTTCTTTATGTAGTAACCAGTCAAAACATCACTGAGTAATACTGTCAATTTCAGTACAATCCAGCACAAGTAACTTATTTGTTCATTAAATGTCAGTACCAAAAAAAGAAAAAGAGAAGAAAAAGGGAGGGATAAATGTAGGAGGTAGGTAGGCTTCTACTTGCCTGATATTTACCGTGTACAGATTACTTTGGTCAAATGAAAAGCCAGAAAGTATTAAATTCAGATGAAGAAAGGGTTTTATGCAGAAATATGGGCTATTTCCATACAATAAATAAAGTAAAATTTGAAACAAAAGTCGTTGTAAAATGAAAGATTGAGATTTTTTTTGCCTCATAAATGTCAAAAGGAAGCACTTTGGATTGAAAGCCCAGAAATGCTTGGCCTGGGAAATATCAGATGGAAGATTCACATTTTTTCTCATTTGTCTTTGTTCCATGCCAGCTTTCTTCAGAGAACAGAGAAGGTGAACACAGCAATTCTGTACAGTCATGCAGAGTGCAGAGGTTGCCTTCCTGTGTCACTGTCTCTTCTTTCCAGTTGCTCTTGGCCCTGCAAGCAGGATAAGAATAGATGTGGACTGTTAAAGCCTTCAGTGATGTATGCTAAATTCACAGGCAAGGGTGATCACATGTTTCTTTCTTTATTTTTTTTTACACTGAAGAAGTTATTACTCTCTTCACAATAGTTATTGTTCTCAAAATCTTGAATGCAGCCACACAAAGCATGCCTTTCTCTACAGGTGCACAGACTTCTTCTTGCAGAAGCTTCCATGACATATAAGAGTAATGAAGGAATCAAAAAGGTTTAGATGTAGGGTCCAACTAACCATGTTCAAGAGGTAAATATGTTAATTTTCAGCTACACCTGCTAAATGAATACCATGCTATCTGGTTTCCAGGCTTCACTAAAGAGCTCATAAGCTCAAAGAAGAACTTCACATGCTCTGCATGCTGATGCTATATTTGGTTTAATGTCTGCAGGGAAAGATAGAGTGCAAAGGTACCTGAGTGGTTTAATTACAAATACCTTGGTTAGGGAATGCCATCAGGCAGCCATTGCCACAAGGAGTGCACTCAGAGTGTCTTGTGTGCCCATGCTGGTACAGGAAGGACTCTTGCTAAAAATGCAGTGTAGAAATGGTTCTTCCACACTTTTGAAGACATTTCACAGGCATTTACTTATTGTTTTATATTATTTAAGATGGTCTTTCAAGATGCCTCTCACTAAACATGTCATATTTTAAGTTAAGAATAAAATATGCTCCATGCAAAATCAAACGCGTAGAACACCTGAAATGAATATTTCCCTTTTCAGACCATGAACTGTGCAGTGAGATAATTGGCTTTTTAACCTTCACCTTTCTTATGATAGGATTCTTGAATGGGCATTTTGTTAAGAACAAACTTTCTGAAATAAGCTGAAGAGTTATTGAGTTTTCACTGGAAACATCTGTATTTGCTGAGCAACTGCTATCCAGGGGGGCTTGATTTTTATTTGAATTTAGGAATCTAAGTAGATTTTTGGATTCAAATGGCTATAAACCATTGCACAAAGAGCTTAAAAGGAACTTAATACTGTACACGCTATCAGTAGAAAAGCAAACTTCTCTTCATCCAAAAAAAAGATAAATTACAGAGAGAAATAAGTCTTAGAATTATCACTGCTGAGTCAAGAAATAAAACTAAACCATGGCATCACACTAGAAACTTTTGACTATTGATGTCATACCACACATCGTGATATCTGAGAGCTGTTCAGCAGCAGAGGAGGTAGACTGTGTGCTGTCAGCAGAGTAACTGCCTCAGAGTTGGGCTGTGTCTTGACAAATATACTATTTCTTCCTTCCTTTTAAGATTGAATAAGTTAAGATTTCACTACTACTTTTTAGATTTAGTCTAAGTTCCCAGCCAGCTGTGTTCATTAAGGAGAGTGCCAAGAACAGTCATACGTGACCTTTCTTAAGGGCAATAAAAATAACTTTTTTAAACAACCAGATAGTTGTGTGACAATAAATTACAGCATAACAAGAACCATATGGTGAGGGGAAAATATTCTCCTAGCAACAGAATGGGAAAGGTGCCTATTAGGGATCACTCAACAACGAGAGTGGTCAGCGTCTTAATACCAAGAATATAAATGGGAGGGGGAAGTATTTTGTAAGCTATACTTCAGATGAGGAAGGGGAATGGAAAAAAAAAAAAGAATAGCAAAAAAAGTCACTGAATTTTAAATTTTGCCTCCATTCATTCACCTCAAATAGGAAAGTTTATGATTGCTGTCATATTTCCCTTCACTTCAGACACTGCACTTTCAGGACACTTGGGTCCTCTGAGGTCACAGAAATCCTACAGGTGCCCACATTTAGCTGGTGAGTAAAGCAATCTCTAGGCACTGACCATATGGTGACAAAACATAACCATCTCAGGTAAAAAAAAATCAGATTTTTGATATCAGAGTGACTTGGAGAATTGAATTTAACCTAGAAAATTTTTCTTACTTTTTGTTTTGTTTTTGTTTGGTCTTCAAATGTACTTCTTTAAAAGAAGAAAAGAAACCTCAAACTAAGTTTCACTCTTTTTATCTCGTAATAACTCTCATAGTAACTTGTACAGTTGGAGGGAAAAATAAAAAGATTTTTCTAACTGTCAGCTCTACAAACAAACAGGGGTTTAAAAGCCCAGCTGTTTTTCATCTAACTTGTTCACCATCACCAGGAATAATCTGTGTGCCATAAAACTTGTATAATCACATCCTGCCTGTTTGTGATTGAAGGCAGACTCTACCCTCAGCACTCAAAACTAGTTAAAAATTTTCTTGAAGACAGGTTTGTAAGGAGAAAAATTCAACTCCTCAAGTCTGGGATGCATTCACAGTGTTAAAAGGAGTGATTACTTTTGGCACTAAAATAAAGACAGTTTTGAGTGCACACAAGGAATAGATTTGTAAATCAAGAAACCATAAGGGTAGTTTTGCAGAGCTGAACCATGGCCTTAAGCTAAGTGTAAAGCTATATTGTAGTGAGATGATCTTCTTTCATAATAGCGTTATACTGCTTTTGTGGAATTTGTTAGTAGTTCTTCATGTCTAGTAGCAGTTTTAGCAATACCCATATAAACAGCAGCTTAGAACATGAAATAATGTGTCCTTTCAAGCTGTTTTCCAACACAAATCCTTTATTGTTCTATTTATAACTAATGACAGATGCCAGAAATAGGAGCCTGGTTCATTAATTATGTGTATTTTCTTTCTGGTCGTGCACCTGCACATGGGTTGCTGTCAGGGCACTCAAGAATTCCTATTGTGCTTTTGATGCTAAATTATATGTCTCAGCAATGACTCCAGTTTTCAGGATTCAGGGATGTAAGATATCTCCTAATTCAGAAGGAAAGGAAATGGCTGAGAACTACTGCTTTGCTGCAAATAGCATAGAACACCCAACAAGGTAGGCATCACAAGGGAACTTTATCTCTCCATAGCCCCATTTGGTAAAGCTTGTCCCAGAAAAGTGGACTAAGAGGCATACAGGAGCAATACTAAGGTTGCACACAGATGTCAATTAAGGAAAAGTGGTAATTAAAAAATAAATAAATAAATAAATAAAAGAGCAAAACCCCAGAATATTCAAATTGAAACTCAGTGTATCCTTGTTAGAGTTTCCCCTTCAGTGTGTTATATTTACCTTTACTCCAGACTAACTACTTTTTAGAAAAGAAAAATCAGAAAATAAGTTTCTATAGCATATGAGGATTTTAAGACTTCTATAGCAATTATCTATAAAGTCTTAAGTGCTTGAAGCAAAACACTAGGAATTCTCCACCGCATAAGCCAGTTATGTCAGGATGGAAAAGTTCAGTTTGAGCCTTTGTAGTAAGGACAAGAGTTCTGATTCTAGTTCATCTACAAATGTGTATAACTGCAGTGTTTTTTGGTACCTAATTTTTAAGAATATTTAGTTCCACAAAACGTCTCCAGCTATGTCTAGGCATGGATACTAAAGGAAAATCCTAATAGCAGGGCAAGCATATAATGTTTCCTCTTTACCTACTGACTCAAACCCAATGATATGTGCTTCAAAACCCTCCTAAGCCAGAGGTGGTATCTCTGGTTTTAATAACACTTTGTTAATTGAAAAGTGGGGAAAGAAAAATCTTACAGTTTAGGTGGAACTTGCCTTCTGACAATTTCAGCTGATGACCTCTCATTTATGTTATCAAAAATAGTGAATAATGGTTCAACATTTATCATCTCCTTGCCAGTATAATTTCACAGTCCTATATTCTGCCCAGTTTAATTACCTCTTTCTGTCATGCAGATGAACCCTAGTTTATTTAATCTCCTTCAGAAGTAAAACATTCATTGCTGAATGACTTTTGGTCATTCTAATCACTACTCTATGCACCACCTTTTCTAGTTCTGCTGCATTGATTCTTCAGGATGCTACAACTAGAAATGCTTTAACTTTTCATGATTTGGGTACGTTGTGGATTAATTTTGCAACAGAGTTTTCTGGTTTGTTTTCCATTTTGCTTCTAGTAATTATTTTTATTTTCTCATGACTGAGTGATGTGCTGATATTTTCATAAAATTATCTGCTACAACCCCAAGAAGAGGTTTCTTATAGACAGTTTGGTGCCAATCAGCTTGTATTTAGTATTTAGGGCAGGCTTTTCCTGTCTGTATTACTCTACTTCTGTAAGTACAAAATTTTTTTCTGCCATACCTTACCCAATCATTTAGTACTCTGA
The DNA here is from genome assembly GCF_003031625.1 of Empidonax traillii. Classification (NCBI taxonomy): domain Eukaryota; kingdom Metazoa; phylum Chordata; class Aves; order Passeriformes; family Tyrannidae; genus Empidonax; species Empidonax traillii. Next base: position 445,464 of record NW_020955726.1, read on the forward strand.
GGTGTTCTGCTGTTCTGCACAGTACTTTTATTACCTCGCTTAGTTTTAGGTTATCGGAATTACCACCTCATTCTATACTTGCTTTGCCAGATAACTGCAAATGGGATACCACATGGGCTTCAGCACAGGTTCCTCTGGGGCTCCACTGGCAATGCTCACCTTCTGTGAAAACTCAGAAAGCAGCTCACTACTCCTGCTCTTTCCCAAATTTTAGTTTTCTGATTATCTTTCTGGTAAGTAGCTGTCAGAAAAATCCCACTGCACACTATCAAGCAGCTCACATTTGCTTACAGCACTTTGTGAGACCTGACTCCTTGCTGGGATAACCAGGGGAACCATCCTCGTTGTAGAAATGCTGAAGTGCTTCATTGAGCTGGAGCCTGACTCCTGCCAAGGGCTGGAGGCTTAGATTTGCTTCAGGGGTAGAACCACCCTGCCCTTGTGACTGTCCCTTGCAAAAGGCTGACCAGCCCACAAGAGCACGCATCACTGAGGTAGCTTTGCTCCCACTGGGACCACAGACCTCAGCTAGGAAACAATTAAACTGTCACAGGGACTTTTCCAGTGCGTCTGAAATGCAGGTAAAGTATTTCCCTGCAGAAAGTGAAGGATGGGGTATATATGCCTAATCTACAGATCTCCTCAATTAGCTAAATGGAGGATTCAAATTCATGAGCTGTAGCTGATTATCGTGTTTCATATTTGCATCATAATTTTTCTAAACAGTGCTAATTTGCTGCCTAATGAGTCTGTAAGATTTCCACCGGATGATGTTGATGATGCGAGGTTCAGTGCTTTTGTTTCCTTCTTATTTGAAAGTTTTGCCATTGTGCTGCCAGTGCTAAATGTAGTTATGATCAGAGGGGACTGATTAGTTACTTGCAGTAATTTCTTTAGAGAATTTGGCCTCTAACAATACTTATATGCCCCATAACCATTCCTTGCATGCATTCAGTACTGCAACACTGAACTGAATCATGCCATTTAACTCATTATTGGGCATAAATATTATTTACATTTATTTACATTTATTTATAATTTATAATATTTATATTTTAATATATTTATATTATGTATATTTATTTGACAGAGTAACTGGACTAACTGAGGCTGGCCTTCCAAGTGGTCATCACCTCTCCACTATTTTTGTTTTCACTGTGAACCTTCACCCTGTGGGCTCTGTTCAGAGGAGCATTCGAAGAGAGCTCCAGTCAGTCAGCTGCTCCACTGTAACCAAAGGACCTGCTGCAGACCACAGCAGAGTCAAGTGTAGGTTGAAAACAGGACGGCCACAGCTGGTATCTGGTTTCAATTTAGAAATCACCATCTGTCGACGTTACTAAAATTAAAAGTTTGTTCTTTTTTAGAAGCAACAGCTCACAAAAAAAAAAAAAATCTCAGTTTTTATCTATTTGGTTTTGATAGAAGGAAGGAATAAATTTGCACCCAGAAGGTGAAATTTCCTGTCTTTTCCAGCTCTCCCATCAAAGACATGTAGATACTTACCAGGAAATGCGAGACAATCAACTTTTGGGTAATTTCAAATATTTTGAATATTTTTGATCTTTGGGTCAAAAGATTTTGCCAGATGTAACACTTTTAGAAGAAAGTCTGATCATGTATTACATTTTTGTTTGTCACATTAACATGAAATAGCCCTGTGCGTGGCTGCAAGGCAGTGGCTGTCAAGGACCTGTCCATGTTGCTTGACTGCTTTTAAGTCCTATCTCTTATGATGTCTTTGAGGAATCTTTGCTACTTTTGTATCCTGTCAAACATCGACTTTATCATGCAAAACCAAGTACACAAACAAACTCTACCCTCCTCTTTGCACTACTGTGAGGACTATAATACATAACTGTATGACTAATGCAGTTATTCCATCTACCTCAAAACCTCTCTTCAACTACAACTGGATTAAATATTCTTTTTCAGCCTAAATAATCTCTCATCTTTTTGCTATATCCAATGACAGAGGCCAGAAATGGTTGCAGAGAATGAAATAATCTCTTTATTTGTTCTTGGCAGGATTTAGATGACATAAGACAATGTTGATGTTTCCAATAATTACCTCTGTTATGCTCACACCTAAACACCACAAATGAGATCCTTAGCTTCTGTAGAGTCAAAGAAGAAAACTCAGTTTCTGAAGAATTTACAATTAAAAAAAATAAATAAGAACAGGGTATCATCAGGGTAAAAAGGTGAGATGGAGATGGAAAAATTAACAACACATGCTTTCTGTTGCTTATTATATACGACATATTTATATTTAGACAGATATAAGCAGTAGATTATTTGAAGAACGGGTTGGGATTATGTTTCCTGAACATTTTAGTTTGGTTGTTCAGTTTGAAACCACTCCTACTGACCTCTCTGACACCTCTCCACCACCCACCCCAAAGAACAAACCCAAACAAAAAACAAACTGCCACAAACAAACAACTTCAAACCAAACCAACCAGCATTACAACTGGTTACATGGGAATCAGGACTATCCTGAACAGGAGAACGTTTAGGGAACACATAGGAGTAACATTCTGCCTAGGAGGAGGTTACCAAGAAGAGGGAGCTTGATCCTATCCTACCCTTCCTTAGTGTGTGTGGAAGGGAGAGAAAAACAGAGCTTCTAAATTGGATCAGGAGAGACTGCCAGTAAATATTAGACAAGGTTATCATTAGGTAGATAACTGACCACCGTGAAATGCTTGAACACAGTTTGAGACCCAAATTAATCAAGCCCTGAACAAGTTCTCAGGCCACTAAACTCAACTAGACACCACCCCAGATCCCTTCCTGTCAGAATTGTCCTATGAAAAGCTACACAAGAAATTTATAAGTTGCAGTTGCACACATTTGCCATCTGACTTAGGTTCTTATGACCAAGATTTGTAGAAACATTTAGAGACTCTTTTGTTCTCTATGGTTAAGAGTTCCATCCTTAAGACCCTAAAAACCAAGAAATCCTCACAAAGTGTAAACAAACAAGTCAAATTTTGAACTCTTATTCTCATCCAGCTGGCCTGGGCATTTAGGGTCCTCTTTATAATCTGCAAATATTTAGCCTAGTGTAATGACAAATGGTAGTAGCTGCACATTAAAGTGTTTTTTAATTGTATCACAGAGAACAAAACAGATAAGTATACAGAAATAAGCAGATATCAATTACTGCTTTGGAAATGTTTCCTGGTTTTTATACCAAAATAAAAATGTTCTTAAACTGATGAAGAGAGCAGGGGTGGCTGTTTGTTTTAAGCAGATGTCTTCTGTGAAAATAAACCCCACTACTCTACTGTTAAAAAAACATGTGATCTGGCAGGGATTTCTGAAAGATAAGGAACATCTATACTTGGCCTTCTTCTCTTACATTAGATCTTTCTCACATACATTATCATTTCCTAAATTTATTCTTATTTAATTAAAATGATAGCTTGACATTTTGGTGAATAGCTTACAGGGGAAGTATACTTACTTCTTGGGCAGCTGTTAAAAAAACCCTTGTCATCAGTAGTAACTCCTTAAAATAAACTCCTCACAAATTTACTGATGTAAACCATTCCAGGCAATAGCCTTGGCCCAAATTCTGTCTAATAAAACCATCTGAGTGTTGCTGCCTTCTCTCTTTAAAACCTGAGTCATTTATAAGCCATTTAAAAAAGGAAATTGCAAGGAAAACCCCCCAGACATGAAAAGCAGCAACCCAAATCTTCAGAGGAACCACCTTACCCTGCCGAAGTCATTGGTTTTATCCTGATTTATACCACTTGCAAACCTCGTTCAGCCTCTGAAAACAGCTGTTTCTAACCTACTTCAATACCTTCAACATCAAACTGCTTATTGGTATTGTTTTTAGAGCAACAGAGAAATAATAAGGAATAATAAAGAAATTCTTTAGAAATAGTCATGGTTGTTGTTTATTGTCTCTTTCTCTACCTCTGGTTATTAAATTGTGCCAGTTTTGGCTGGGATACTTAGTTGCCAGATACATAAGTTTAAAGTGTTTTTCTTATTTTTTGGGGGGGTGGGGGAAGTGGAGGTATGTTAATTTAGTAATAATATTTTAATTGGGAAAATTAGCCAAAAATAGGCCAAAACATCTATAATTTTGAAATCTCGGTAACCAGTAAACAATACTAGCTGTTATTCTGAAGGAGCATTAAAATTTCATCAGGGCTACCAAAGTAACAGTAAGGTTATCCACTGACAGAAAATTGGGTGTACATGCACATGCATATAACCCTGAAAACTTTGAGGATAGAGGGCAGAAGCTACAGGTAAAAAGAGAGGAACAACCAACCCCTCTCTCCTATGGGTTGATGACCTCTGTATAGCTACAAGATGATCCTTACACACAGATGTGATGAATGGAGTCAGTCAGTCATAAATAAAAGTCAGCTTGACCATTGTCTACGCAAGAGAACAAGTTGGCCAGACCTTGAGGATCTGAAATTCCTAGAAAATTTGTTCGATTTTTCAGAAGCATTCATTGAAAAAAGTTTCTCTGGGGGAAATCCCAGACATTTGACTTTCAGTTGTGATCCAAAATCCATATTTTCTTTCTTTTCCTCTAATTTCTGTAACTCCTGTTGCTACAAATAGACTTGAACCCATTTCAGTCCTCTGACTAGTCAGCTCTGCAGTCGCTTCTCAGCAGAAGTGAGCAAATGCCCTCACCACATCTTCCCATGACCCAGTGTCTCTGTGTTTTTCTGGTACAACTCATGATTTCACAAGCATTTAAGACCAAAAATGTTAACTTTGTTAACACGCAAGCAGCAGGAAAATTAGAGGAAAATAAAGAATACACTGAAAAAATGAGTTAAAATTTGTAGAGAAGAAATGCTAAAGTGCAGAGGGGTATGAAGCTTTTCTCATGTTCAAGGAGATCAGTCTGAGGTTTACAGTACCCATAGTTGTGACATTACTGTAGATAGGTGATACACACATTGTCATATGATCAACTTCTTACACAGAAAAGAGATTCAATGCTGGTTTTTGACAAACTTGGATGAGTTATCTTTTGAAAGCTATCAAGGAAGGTGAAATGTAAATGAATGACTCTGTGGACAAAAATTAGGATAGTACTTTTCTTCTACACAGGCTGGACACAGTTAAAAACAAATGATCCCAAAATCCAAAAGCAGTTGGGTGTCTCTGATCAAGTTCTTTGACATATTTTTCAGATGAGCGTAGGAGAGACTCAGCAGCTAATGTTCTAAAGGTGTTTAGCTTTGCCTAAAAGCTGTGGCTACAAATTCCGGGACCACTCACAAAAAACAAAGACTTACCTCTTTGCAGGTGTGTACAAATGTTTATATGAAGTGTCAGCCTGCTCTTCCTTAATTCCGTGACCAATTTTCCTTGTAAATATAATTATTGTTCTGGGAACGCTTACCTACTGCAGATTATAAACTGCTGGCTTTCCCTGAGTATTTTTGCCCATGCTATTGAATGGCACTTAGAATTTTCTTTCTCTTTGCAAATCAAAAAGAACTGGCTGAGGTTTATGGCAGAAGAACTGCTGCTCTTTCAGCACATTTGCAGAGGAAAGTACTTCTAGATGTGTGCAGGGTGGAAATCCGCTGACTTCACACCCCATCAGACAGGACTCTTGCTGCAATAACTCCACCACTACACCTTGGTATCTACTGAGCAGCTATGCTGCAGCAGCCACTGCAGACTCAGCCAGATAACACAGGGAGATTTAGACATAGGTCAGTGAAGAGGGGCTCAAAAAAGTCAGACTACGGTTCTGGTGTTCTTTTTTAAGCTGAGATTCTGTCCCCATTGTATAGCAACAGAAGATGCAAGTAAAAACAAAAGGCCAGATCTGTCCAGATACGCTGGCACAAAAAACTTGAGAAGGGAAGAAGATTTGCATAAAATTAAAATAAAAAGCAGTGAGATCGATTCTTTTTCTACTGATGTCAGTTCTCTTTCAGAGTTGTAAATTGTCAGTTTAAAGGGAAGTATAACTTTATCATAGTTTCTCTTTTGCAAATAAACTTCATCTTCACTGGGAAAGATGGACTGAATGAGCAGACAAGGCATGTGTAGATAATATTGCCAGGTGGAAAGATCTAAACAATTTGAAGTGATCCTGTGAAGAACAGCTTCTCTTTCCAAATGTAAGAACTTTTTACTAATGAAAGAGTGCATTTTAGAATTAAATGCAATTTTCTGTTTATGGCAGAAAGGCATTTTCTTTATTTATTTGTTCCTCTCAACAATTATCACACCAAAGATGTAAAGTCCTTAGAATTCAACAGCTGCATATGCTGGAAAAAGTTACAAAAACCCCTAAATTGCATATCTAGCTGTCATAAATTTAGGGTAACAGCTACAAAAGCAGCTGAGAAGTGCCCTGAATGAGTCTGTAACTCCCTGAATGAGTCAGTAGATACTGCTACTATCTAAATAAAACATATGCATTTGCTTGTGACTGTGGCCAGAAAACCTTACCCACATTTTTTTTGCTGTATATATCAAAGCAATGGCTTTTTGTTTCATTGCTCAATCAGTTCTGATAATCTTTTTTCCAGGTTAGAAATAGGCAGAGCTTCCTGTGTGCTCACAGGAATGACTAGAGAGAAGCAGACAGAGCAGGATTCATCTGAAAGTTATATTCACCCAGGCTCCACCTACAGCCAAGCTAAGGGTGCAGGTATATCCTGAAGAAAGCACATCCCATCTGTCACAGGCACTAATTGAGGACAGGGTGAATTGTTGGCCCACAGTTCGTCTCCCTTCATTGCCTACAGACAGAATTAAGCCACCTCAGCTCACTTTCAAATGTCTGAAAGCAAGTGAGATGAATCTTCATCCCAGATATGCCTTGGATCCATTAGTTCTTTTCCGATAACCAGATGCTTCCCAGTATGCACACAAGAGTTCATTTTTTTTTTCCCCCTCATCCTGTTATCCTGAAAAATTATTTTCCTTACAGAATAGCCAGTCTATATGTAAAGGAAAACTGGAATTACCATTAGCTCAAAACACAAGATAAATTTTGCAGAGAAAGCTTGAAGAAACCATTAAAACCAGGTTCATTTGCCTTCTCACACATACACACATAAAATTCTTCAGGAAGAAAAATTATTCTCTTTTGAAAAGTTTAGGGCCATTTTTCATTCCATCAAGATTTTTTCATAACCTTTACCTTCAGATTTTCTCTCTGAACATTATTAAGAAATCGAGTTTAATTATTATGGATATTTTTCCTCCTGCTAATCATTTTCAGTAATCATTTTAAGAACCTTAATTTTTAATGGTATAAAACTTTGCACAAGGCTTGAAAAGTAATATCAGTAGAAAAAAATTTTTTGCTAAAGATTTAATTGGAAAAATCAGCACGTCTGTCAAGATAAAGGGTTTTTGTTCTAAAGATCCAACCATCTCTAGTAAATTATTTTTCTTAAGTTTTATACCTGCAACAGTTAGAATAAATGAGGTATCTTACAGCTTTTTTAATAAAGGAGATGGAATTATTCTTGTTAATTTACTGACTTTATTAAGAAGTAGATGAACTTCTATAACTGGAGAGAAAATGGGCTTTCAGGAAAACTAAGAGATAAATACACTTCCGGGTATGTAATGATACTTTTTCTCCCTTACTCCCCACCTCACCATACCAACTGAATTACCTCATTGTTGCTCCTGCAACCATTTTGTGTGTTAAAACTGTAGTTGGTCAGCAAATGACATTTCATCTGAACACAGTTTGGACTCTAAAGAGACCTTAAGACTGTTAGGGTTAGATTTAGTTTTACCTCTTGGCTTCTTTCTTTTTTTTTTTTTTTTTTTTTTTTTTTTTTTTTTTTTTTTTTTTTTTTTTTTTTTTTTTTTTTTTTTTTTTTTTTTTTTTTTTTTTTTTTTTTTTTTTTTTTTTTTTTTTTTTTTTTTTTTTTTTTTTTTTTTTTTTTGTTCCCCCTCAGTTGTTAAAGCAGTTTAAGTGCTTTGGTTCGAATCTAAAAAGGTGTTTTGTGTTTTTTTAATCTAAAGACAGATGTTTCGAAACTGTCATTTAGGCTTGCATACAAACACCATTGCCTACTAGCACTATCATCCTGAAATGTGTTTCTCCAGTTTTCGGTAAGAATGTACTGCCATTATTTTATTAAAAAGTCTGCAGAATTGTAAATTTCTATGGTACTATTTGTACCCTTAATATATCCTCTTTAACATGGGGATAATATTTTCTGCTTGGAGCAGGGATGGTCTGCTACAGCAGAGGGTGAGGTGCAGTGATCATGTCCCTCACAATCATGAACTGTCTTCTGCTATCACTGGCAATGATAGCAGCTGTAATTAACAGCAGTAGTAACAATACCACATCACTGCTGTGTAGAAAGCACAGGCAGGTTGGGTTGTCTGATGTTGCTGTTAATATCAAAATATTTAGATAGATTTGTTTAAGAAACATGGATTTAAATTTCTCAGTCCAAACAAGATTGTTTGGAACTCATAGGGGAAGAACACGATGTACTGGCTCTCTGCAAGCAAAAAAGCAGCCTCTTGCTGTGCTGCCACCAGAAGTATTTATTATTTATTCTATTTCTTTGCCCAGTTTATTTTTTAACACCAACTAAAAGCTTATTCCTGCCTCTGAGTCCAAAATATCTTGGGCTTCAGCCATTCTGGGTATTCATCGTATTTTGTCTGCCTCTTTGTCTGCTAAAAGGATCATCAACCCAGCCTGCTCAGTGCAAATATTGAATCAAGACATCATCAGGTTATTTTTTTTTTCCAAATGTTTCCTTTTTCTGAGGTTGGGAACAAAAGCAACCAACATTATAAACAGGGAGGCTTTTTTGCCTAATAAAATAGGTCTCTATCTATTAAGCAAAAATGAAATGAAGATGGTGCATTGTCAATTCTATGATTCACTAGGTTGCTCCAACTATTTTTTTGTAAACATACTGTCCTATAATTGCATTTTAGATGCTGGAAATCTGTGACTGTTTTTTTTTTTCCCAGCGACTGTTAATTCTGCTTGGCACTGCTGGTTTTATTTCATCTGGGTATCAGTCTGCTTGTCTCTAGAAAACACGTATCAAGACCTGCTTTAGACATTTCAATGGCCCACAGAAAGTGTTCACATGCCTCCAAGTCGTAGCTAAACCTTTCAATGAGTCAGAAACCACCAGGTCAACATGATATTAAGTTCCATTCAGTCCTGGTTTATCCATGGAGGTCTCACTGCAGTGACACCGCATGGTGTGCAAAACTGTGTGCTCTGTCTGGGGCACCAAGAGAAAAATGACAAAGAACCTAAATTTCCTACTTCTGACAGACCTGTTAACCCATGCAGGAAACCTGCAGAGAACAGGATAAAATGTCTGCAGGGATTTCCTTGCAGTGTTTTCTCCTACCTGCACCAAACAAAACCACTATGAATAGGTTGCAATATTTCTTAACAGGCTGGGACATGGAGGGGGCCAACCTGGAAACGAGTGAGTACTGAGGTCCTTGGACATTTTCAGTTCTTATCCTCTTGCAGTTGGCAATAACTCTGAGGCTTGGGAGAAGTAAGTTCAAATCTCTTCTTTGCAATGGATTTCTTCTGTGACATAAGCAGGCAGACACACTGCTATGGGGAAGGGCCTGCACTGGTCCTTTCTCCCCATGCTGTTGGGCAAGTCCTGGATATTGCAGGCTGTCTGTCTCACTGGCTCCCTTCTCCTACATGTCACATTCAGAAGGAGACCTGCTGACCTCTGCAGGCAGACTTTTGAAGTAAGACAAAGCAGGTGTTTCTCTGATTATGGATTAGGGACACGATCCTATGATTTCAGTTGACTTGACCAAGGCAGAAATCAAGAGAAAAGGGATACAGGATGGAAGAAGGGGAACCAAGAGGTCCATCGACACGTCATGTTACTTAACTCGGACAGTCTTCCCCCCTCACATGACATAACCATCACCTGGTTGTCTTCTAGGATTCTACAGCTTTGCCTTAGAACTCACAAGAATACTGTGATGACCACAACAGTTAAGACTGCGAGGTACTTCTCTGCAAAAATAACAGCAACTATCCACGTACTTTAATACAAATAGAAAGAAAAGGAAAAGAAAAATAACCAAAATCTGAATCAGGACTGATTAATTATTTTCCTAAGGGGCAAAAATCATCCCACAGACTGGGTTATGAAGGGAAGAGCTCCACAACTGGATTATCAGAGAGAAAAAAGCTTGGCACAGTATCCTGCAGCAGCACGACAGCTCCCATATTCATTATACAATTACAATTAATGACTAGTACACATCCAAGGCCCAGCTGCTTCTTCCACAACTGCTATAGAATTGCTCTCACTGGAGCTACTATCACAGCAGCACTTTTGATGCCAAGGGGAGTTCCCCATATAAATAAAGCAGAAAGGGAAAATTCCCAGTGAGAGTGGAACATGAAAACCTAAGAGAGGATTCTCTCTCCATCAACTACAGCATGCAAAAATCTATTTTTTTCTTTGTCTGCAGCTGATTAACCAGCACTGGCAGAAGGTACCAAATGAACCTATGCAAGAACAAAAAGGGATCTACGTGCACCACTGGGAGGCTATCTGCCCTTTCCTAGAGGAGCCACCCCAGATCTGAGCCACCAGGTCAGACTTTTACAAGCTTTTCCTTTCTCCAGGGGTAGCACAGAAGTTTGCTTTTGGTCATTAACCTCAACACTTCCCTGCAGACTCCCAACTTGCAAGGCCTCAGCCACTACAGCATATAATGTTGGGTCTGCCCACATCCTTCCAGAAGGGAACATGTCCTCTTCTGCAGGGAAAGCCAAGGGAGGGATAGCTCACCCAGAGTAAGAGATATATAGTCCAAATCTCTATTATTTGCTGCATCCTTGTTCTGAATTTTAACTTTCAATTTTGTGCTTAAGTGCTGGAAGCCCATCATTTATATGGCATTCCTCTATGAAGTGTAATTTGGGAATAATAAAGTGGAATTGACTTTGAAAAGCAGCAGAGGATGCAGAGAATGCAAATATTTACCAACTCTGCTGAGGAAGAGCAATATAAGAAAATAAATAAGAGGGAAGGGACATATATAGACATGATTGTAAAATTAAGATTATATTTAATTTCCAAGCATTTGTAGAGGAAAGGGACATGAAATGCCACTCAGTTTAAATCCTCTTGTCTGAAAGAGCATATAGAATAAAGATTTATCATGCATTCTTCAAGCTCTCAGTTTTCTGCCTAGCAGATATGTACCACCCATTTTTATGTAGCCTTTTCTGCATCTCTTTTACTTTGAAATAATTGAGTATCTGTGAGAGTGTCAGGAGATCAGTGTTATGAAAAGGGCAAGAGCATACAGAAAATGGGAAAAGTATCTTTGCAGTTAAAATTGCTTTGTAAGCCATTAGCTTTTGGTACTTTCCCTGATCTTAAGATTGACCTTTGTTAATAAGTTTTTCTTAACAAGGGTTGCATTTAGATAGATTTGAAAACTGGCTGCCATGAAAACAAGTTCATTAATCCCACACTAGCAAGCCCCTGTCCCCTTTTCATACTGTTAATGCTGAGGATGACAGTCTGTATATACTGACTTTTGGTTTTCTTCAGTCAGGTTTGAGGGTCTCTCAGGGTGTGAGGTCAGTTTACCATTGGAGATCACAAAGAACCATCTTTTCCTTACTCACTCCCTTTCAGTCAACATTTGGACAGCACAAATAAATTTCTCAGGAGCCTCCAAATTATTAAGAACACAGATCATCAGGAAAATTGTAAATTGGTGAGACAAAATCAGAGGTAAAATGTGAGGCAAATTAAACAGACACAAAGGCTTTTGAAGAGGGAAAAAAAAAAAAGAAACAAACAAATTAAAACCCTGTGATTACCTATATTTGACTGTAAAAATCTATAACATTGTCATTCCTTAGCCTTCAAAACTTCCTTGTTTTGAGTATTTTTGGCAAGAAGTTAATTTTTTCCTTACACACAGAGGAGTGGTAGGGGAAAGATTACTCATAAATTCTTGTTCCCCTAAAGAAACTTACCCTCACTCACAGGAGGGGTGCTGTCAACACTTGGACTCTCAGAATCTCTAAATGCACAGGACACCCAGAGGCTTTTGCCACACTCTCTTTAATTTGCTGCTCCATAAGTGCTAAGAAGACGGAGGATTGCAGTGTTGTGTATTGTCTGCTACTGGTGGCCACAGGCACTTAGGAAGAACAGAGTATGTCTCATTTTAATGTAAAATCTGACTTCTCTTACAGGTGTGCTGGCATTGAAGGGATTTGGCATTGTGATAGCAGTTTCCCCTCTTCCTCTCTGCTGGAAGGAATTATTCAGCCAACATCAGCATGCCTGGCAGTGTCTCCTATTAAAATGCTCTGCTCTGTAATTTCTGTGACATTCTTGTATGGCACTAGGCTCACACAGAGCAATTGGAATCCATAAACCAGCAAACACACAAGACATAGGTCAGGAACTCAGTTTGCCACTCGGGAGTTTCCTCACAGATTTGTGTTTGCTACTGTCTTAAGATAAATTTCTTTGAAAGCTCTTCAGTGTCAAAGCAAACTGGATAAAAGGTCAAGAAGAGCTTTTATTCTACCACCCTCTGCATTCAAGTTTGCTTTCCCTCACAATCTTGAGTACTCTGTAATTTTCTTTCTCCATATCTTTGTTTCCCTTCAAAAATCCCTCTTTAAGTATCCACAGCCAAGGTGTTTCCATATCTGATCTATGAGCTCTGTATTAGAGATTTACACACTATTTCCAAGCAGACTGGTGCATTCATGCAGAGGACAAGGATCAGCTCTGGACTTAGCTTAACTGGTGTAAGTCCAGATTTTGGTGCACTTCATCAATCCACAGCTTTTCTTCCTAACAGAAACCTTTCCTAAACCCATGAAGGACTGTCAAGCCTTTGACATCACCTGCCCTACTATTCCCGGTATCTTCCCAAGAGAGGTGAAATCTGGTAATTCTGGTTCATGGAGGCAATAAGGATACAGGACACAGGTTTTTGTGGGTCAGGATCTGAGAGCTGTCTGTTACAGTCCTCCAAAAAATTTCTGTGAAGTGAGAATGCTAAACATGAAATAAATCTGTAGGTGGTTTGATAAATTAAATTCCCAGGCATGTAATAACAATTAAAAAATGTTCTTTGCCCATAGGGCAAAAAGGGATATAAAGGGCAATGGTCCTAAGGTGTTTGTTGTCAGATTCTGGAATCTGGCAAATATATGGGAAGAAATCACCTAAAGGACCAGGACTGCATTGTGACCTGCTCCTTAACTCGTTCTTCTCCACTGCTTAGGTTTCAGGAATTTGCAGGGACTAACTTGTCGTGTCCACTGCATCTATCCTGTCTTCCCCAGATAAAGTGGGGCCATTGTCTCTCTTTCCCATGCAGACACTGTGGTAAACGAGAAGTTACCTAGACTCTCATCTGCTTTGTGCTGGCATAATCACCTAGATTTCAGGAAAGCTTAAATGATTTTTATACGCTCAGGTAACTCTAATCATTAAAGAAGGACACTTCATTAACTACCACCTAAAAATGTGGTTTAGTACCAAACCAGCTTTTGCTGGCATTCATTGGTGACTGGAACAAATAATTTGAATTTAAAGCAAAAAGATATTGAAGGAATAGGTGATCAACTGGAACACAGAACTAACAAAAAGAGACCACTGATGCAGTTAATGTCATCAGGACAAGTCAAGTATCAGCTGTTTGTGCATGAAGATAATCAGGGTTTGTAGTGCAGAAGTGAGTATATGTGGGGATTAGGTTTGGAACATTTCATCAATTATATAACTGTAAGCTATACTAAAAAATAACGATACTTTACACTTGCATAGTGCTTTCATCATCAGAAAGCTCATCTCGAAAGACTTCATAGACATTAACTAAGCTACTTGCCTCTGTGAAGTACATATTAGACAGCTATTATTATTATTATTGTTATTTTTATTATAATATCAGTGTTCAAAATGGAAAAGAAGAAGTTAAGGGATTCACTCAAGGTCACATCCATCACTTTTAAGAGGGCTGTCAGCTGACAGTTATCTAAAATGCACTCTCCAAGCTTAAAGGAAGGAGGGGGTGATCTGGGGAGGATAAAGTGATATTGCTCGTCTCATGCTTGTCCTGTGATTCTATGATTTGAAGTTTTTCCTAAGACTGGTGCATCCAAATCATGATGTAGATTCATTATTGCCTAATTTGTGCCGAGATAACTATTCAGTTAATTATTTTCTTCATGAAACCTACAGAAACTAAATATTTCTCAGGTCTTTACTCCCTTTGTAAATCGACTTTGAAACTGAATATCTGTGAGGTCTTTACCCCCTTGTTAAATTTACTTTGACACTGGCCAATGTACTCAAACAGCATAGGAAGGAGCAAACAATCCTAATACAACCACAGATTTGGTTTCCTATGTGCCTTTCACTATTGTGCATAACACCTGAAGAGTACAGGACCATCGAAAGCTTATATTTTAGGTAAAACACAAGTTTTTTTTTCTTAAGTGGACTTTCAAGCACTAAGGTTATCCAGCAAACTGATTGTCGGTTGACAAATCATGAATTCCCTAAATCTCTCTCTGCTTTCAAGACAGCCCATGTCATTACAGGCGTTACTTACAGGTTAAAGGTATTTGCTTCTATAGAAGTCAAAACACCTAAGGGACACAGGTTACAAGAGACATCACTGGCATAAGGAATAACAGAGGACACCACTGAGACTAAAGAGATCAGCTCCCATTTAGGCTTAAAAATGGATTAACAGTAACTTTTAAATTAATTATCTACCTCAGCTCACTTTGATATTTTACAACTTTGGCTGTTACACTGAGATGGAGGGGGTGACCGTGAACACCCTTGGCAAATTCTGACTATTTTAAAGCATTTGTTACCAGGAGATCTCAAAGTGACATGTAAAGGGAGTAAGTTTTGCTCTCCTCATCTTGCCATGTGCAGAGATTGGGAAAGCCAAGACACAGAGCAGTGAGGTAAGCTGCCTTTCACTGCTCAGGGGTGGAGTCCCCACACACCGAGCTGTGCAGCAGGAAATTGGGTATTTTCATGGTGAAATGAGTCCTTCACTGTGCTTGTGAAGTGGCTAGAACTTTGAATATGCCTTTAAAGAGACAGATTTGGAGGAGCTCTTAATTGTAGCAGAGCTGAAGAATGAAAATGACTTGAAAATGGTAAGACCCATATCCTATCTTATTTATCTATTCTCTCTGCCATGCCTCAATTTAAGAACAAACACCTTCAGACTGCCACTTTGGGGATACCATGCTCTGTGATGTAAGGCTCTCTCTTCTGGGAGTGTTCCTTTATGGATTTCACCCGCTGGAGATCTGAAAACCCACAGAACCTGTGGGATTTATGATCTCTTTGTGGTGCTTTTGAAGGAGGGATGGAGTCAACATGTTTTCAAAGCAACAGTAGCTTGCTAAGTGTCTATGGCATACATAGCAGTATTGGATATAGATAAACTGACACTCTGCATCTCTGCATCTCTTTGAGTTGTGGTTACTTCTTGTCACTCTGGGGGTTTGAAGGCCCGGCATAGGTGAGAACATATGTGAGTACTCTATAATTCCCAATGGGCTCTTAAGGATGCTGGACACCTGCTCCACAGCACAAAGTGACGTAAAATCTACTGAGAGTGATGAAGAACAATCTTCTCCCACTCCTACAGGAGAATGGCGAGTTAAACAGGGCAAAACCAGAGCAGTACTGCCTTGGTCACAGCATCCAACCTGGATTTTGGGCTTGAGTTGACCTCAGATCAGGAACACATCCAATTTCTTCATCATCTGGACTGATTTGTAGAGCTCAGTTGCTCAAGATTCTCAACCATGAAACTATTTTCTCCTTTGCCCTGTCTCTTGCAACAGATGGGTTGTAGCAAATAATGACTTGAAAAAAAGCAAAATACCTTACTCTTTTGCAGGAGAAACCAAGCAAGAGACACCACCTTCAGGCAAACTCTGTCCATCTCTTCTGGCCACAGACCTGTTCACTCCCAGTTTCCAGTCCTGCTGGATGGGGAAAGAATGATTGTCTAATTAGTTTCCTCAATAGCATTAGAACTGGTAGTTCACAAAACAATAGGAAGGGATAAACAAGCTCACAGTCATAAACCGATTGAGAGACTTTCAGTGGCTCACACTGAAGAGATTTAAGGCCTCATTTAAAGCCCTCTGAATGCCATTTGAAGTTTTTTATCAATGTCACTGGGGGGATTTGTATTAGTTCTCTAACAAGTGAGACACTCGCAGGGTTTTACAGGAAGAGGGTTAGATTTTTTCCCACTAATTGAGAAAGTTTCTGTTTCCTTCTTGGCAATACAAGAGATCTGTTAGGTACTTTTTTTTGTGTGCGCAGTCAGCTTCTTTGGTTGATCTCTGTGATTGTTGTTCATACATGTGCCTGATATGGAGCAGCAATTTATTTTCCTTCAAACTTCATGAACTTATA
The DNA here is from genome assembly GCF_003031625.1 of Empidonax traillii. NCBI lineage: Eukaryota > Metazoa > Chordata > Aves > Passeriformes > Tyrannidae > Empidonax > Empidonax traillii. The sequence continues at coordinate 461,918 of NW_020955726.1, forward strand.
ACTACAATAAATATGTGCTTAAATAAAAGAAAGATTAAATATTTTTGCTAAATGTGGTGAGTACCCTTGGATGCCAAAACTAATTGTGTGTTGAAAATGTAGATATCCATTGAAATTGCATGAATAATACGAGGTATTGCTAATAAACTAAAACCCCTTGGGCTTTGAACTCTCTACCTCTGCAATAAAAAGCAGAGACTTTAGCTACAAAGTTACACAGCTGAAAGCCTATTCATAGAAAATGCCTTACATTAAAAACATGCAGAATTTTCTGATTTCCTGTAGTGAAAAATGCTATACATGCATGTGCTTTTACAGATCTTTGAAATACAGGATGGAGCCCAAGGGGTTTTGGATTAAGCATCCTGGAGTCTCCTAACTGAGACCTCTCTGACAGGCATGTGACAACTACTCAGCATCCCTTGCCCCTGTCTGTGGCTCCTCAGTGTTTTGCAACTGGCTCCCTCCATTTCAGTGGTAAAGCAACTCCTGAATATAAAGCACTTGAAATCCAGAAGATGAAATAACCACTGATATAATTTATTTAATTGTCCTTTGACTACTCAAAGTCACTTCTATTCTTTTTATGAGACAACAGCTAAGACATAACAAAACATAATAAAATAGCACAAAATTATCTATGAGTGGTTATTTCATTTCAGGAAATTTTGTCCTCAATTAATGATATCATAAATGCCACAAAAACACTCTGGTTAGTATTAAAAAAAAATTAAGAAGAAACTCTGTTTCATAAACAATTAATTATCTCTGATAAGGTATTAGCATAATACAATGTATCATTTAAGGAAATATATCCACCAAAAGATATTAGGTAAGATATATTGCCTTACTTTTTGCCCTTTAAACTCCCTCACATTTTATTCTGGAAAGCAGAAATTTGACTTGTTTCATTTTCCAGGTAATTTTAAACAACTAACATGAGATTCAACCAGCATAGTCCCCACAAGGAAATATTCTGCTTAGGGAATGCCTCTGCCACAGTAACTTGTAATAGGAAAGTTACTTGTAATGAAAAGGAACCTGTTCAGTGACAAAAGAAATGATTTTGCAG
>NW_020955726.1:463136-471449 GCF_003031625.1 Empidonax traillii
GAAATTTGACTTGTTTCATTTTCCAGGTAATTTTAAACAACTAACATGAGATTCAACCAGCATAGTCCCCACAAGGAAATATTCTGCTTAGGGAATGCCTCTGCCACAGTAACTTGTAATAGGAAAGTTACTTGTAATGAAAAGGAACCTGTTCAGTGACAAAAGAAATGATTTTGCAGTTATGCACCAGACTCTGGACTCAAAGGACACTGGCCTGATAAGAACAGTCAAGTTAATGGAAGCCAGGTTTTTTCAAAAATTCAGCTCCTCAACCAAAGGAAACAGCTAGATTTTCAAAAGGGCTTACCAGTTTTACTTGGCCCCATGTAGTTTTAAGTCATTTGTACAATGATTATGCTTGCTTACTTAATGCTGGACATCTGTCAAATGGCATACAGAATCATTATCTTTATAGGCGCTGGTTTCAGATGGACTTGGCTGATGAGGCCAGAATTTAGTCAGGACACCAGTGAGACTTCACCCAAGGGACTCTGTCCCTGTTCAGTGTTTGTGTCTCTGTTATGAAGCCCCTGCCAAGCTACCTTCATGTTCACTGCTTGCAGTTTGAGGCTTTTGCTTCAGACTAGATTTAGTTTTATCCTCTGGGACTGAAGGCCACCACTGAAGAAATTGTTTGATATTGTCCAAAGGACCAGGTCCTGTTTTGGACCCTCCTGTCCCCATGGGAGTAGACTGCTTTTTGTGGACTCTAAAAGTGGAACTTCTGGATGTGGTTCACTCAAACCAGGCTATTTGCTTCAAAATTGCTCTATTACTCCAAAGAAGAAGAGTAGTAGATTAAGCTGTGATGGATTATCTAAAAATGAGAGTTTGAGAGAGAGAGAACTGCTTTTGGATACAGCTTCTTAAATCTCCCTAAGGTAGAAGGACATCACAGTGAAATACAGTTAAGTGTCCTTCCTCCATTTAAGAGAATCTCCTAATCAGGTGCTCAGGTGCCTCAATTCCTAACCTGTTGTACCTTCTTTATCCCTCTATGCTAAAAGTCTGGAGTGAACCAAGGGTAAACCAAGGGGTTTAAATAAAGCAATGACAGAAGCCACAGAATAGCTGTGAGCTATGGAAGCCAACTCTTTCCAGAAATTCCAGCTGGAACTGAAAGCATCTTAGCGAAGGTATTCTTTTACATCATGAACTGGCACAGTGCCTGACAGGTAGAGGACAGCCCCCCACAAACCTTGTATTAGACATTTTATTAAGTTCAGTTGAAGAAAATTGCTGCAAAATAGGACAAATAAATAAAAAATGCTTTTTTACTATCTAGTACTTCAAATTCGGTACCTTTTTTTTTTTTTTTTTTTAATTCCAAATCTACCTGTTAGTTTGTGTTGTAAAAAAGCTGACATTTTCAGCTGCAGAGGGATGAATTCTAAGGAGTTTCAGTTCTATGGTTTATCATAAATTAAACCAGCACAACAATAATTTACAAGAAATAGAGTCTGTCTGCAGGTTGTTATTATTATTCTGTAGTCTTCCTTAGACAGGAAGGCTGTCAGTTATTAAACAGTGACCTAATATTTTGTTCTCAATTTTGCTGCCAAACTGGAATTCTCTGTGCTGTTTTACCAGGAAATAATAATAAAATATCTTTCGGTACATGCCCCACAATTCCTGCCATTATTGTTAATAATTCTCTCTGTCTTTCTTGAGATGTATGTTACCAAAAGAAATGAAAGTAATTTCTATTTTTCCAGTAGAAATTTGCCCTTTACCAAAGTTTTTATTTGTCATAAGCGCTTGCATACATTATTTCTAATAAGTGTGTTAGTGAGTGTGTATGTAAGTATAGGTGCATATATATATATGTGTATATATATAAATATATATATATATATAAATATATATATGCACACCATTCCTATCCATATGCTTTTTAACATCTCTTCACGGTGGGAGACCTGTCTCTAAATACTAAATACAAAACAGTCTTGTGATATCAGGCAGTGTTATAAAAAAATCCCAGGTGATTTGAAATGAAAGATGGCTGATAATTCTTAGTCTTGACAATTCTTAAAACTGACTTACTTTTTTAAACCCCACTAATTGCTATGAAAGTCATATAAGCACACCATGTTCTTATTTATAGGCATGAAATTCTTTCATGTTAGGACAAAATTAATCTGAAGTTCCTTAAACATATTTTGTTATCTAGGTCTCTGATAAAGCTGAGGTGAATTTCACAGATTCTGTACCTGTTCTCATGTGCTTAAATCTAGGATAATACCTTCAGCTTTTATGTAGTTATTGCAAAAACCACTAAGCAGCCACCCTCCTCTCTCTCAAAAAAAGCTGTTATCTTTGGAATTAATCTCATGACCTGCATAGAAATAATCCTATCTAGTTTCAGTAAGCCTTTTGTATATGTATTTATATGATCATACCTGCTTTCTTTGAGCATCAGTGGATTGCTTGTAGAATTAATTCCCTGGCAGATTTTACAGTGGAATATAATCTAAAATTGTTTACTAGGCTACAGTGTGATTTTCATCCACAAGAAGCTCAAACACAGTGATGCCATCAGTTACAGCAATGAAACTCTGCTCTGCTAGAAAAACTACATATTGATCTTACCCATACTCTGCATTCTGCCTCCAAATCTTGCAAGCTTCCAAATAAGCACCTATGTGAATATGGTGGTTTTAAGCTATTATGGGAAATTAAATTAAAAAAACCAAACCAAATCAAACCAAACCAAACCAAACAAAACAAAACAAAAAACAACCTCTCAGGTGAAATAGGATAATATTTTTATGAAGGTCATTGGTAGTTCTTGAGCCAGAGTATACTCAGGTGTATGTATTGGGTTGCTTGCCCGGAATCTAGCTGTTTACAGACACATTTGGAAGATAATGACTACAAGTCTACCATTGTGTGTATGCTGTGTGAGGGTTTTATACCTTTTGCTAGAGAATTTATTAGTGGAATTACACTGACTTTGAAAGTTCAGTTTTAGTGTCTCTTGTCATGCATAGGATTTTCCATTTACATCCATTGAATAAATAGGGAATAAAAATAGTTCAAGAGAGTAAAAATTGCGGCCAAATATATATATAAACAAGAAAAACAAATCAGCCACTGAGTTGTACACTGTTGGGTAGCATCAGAGTTAAAAACCAACCCGAATCAACAGACACACATACACAAGAAATTTGACTTGAAAGTAAGCTTTTTTATTAGGAAAGCAAATGCCATAGTTTTTACAGGTTTTACTTCTGATTCCCTGCTGTGATTCATTATTTCTGGTGGAAGATAGGGACTCCGGTAGCTTTGCTAACCATCTTTGTTGTTTTTATTGTCCTGAGTATTATATAGGAGAGAATCAAAGTCAGACAGATTTATTTTAATCTTCTGGCATTGTGTATGTTTAGGTAAGTTTTGTTTGTTCTTTGTACCATCTTTGTGATGTGTCACATAACCCCTCATTTTGAAATAGCTTTTCGTGGTTTTTTATTTAACAGGATCATTTTATCCTTGACATTGTCACATAGGAGAGCCCATCCTTCAAAGCTTCATTCATAGTAGCTAGGAAAAAAAAAAAAAAAAAAGAGAAGTATTGAGCTTTAAAAAAGGCTCCTCCTGTCCCAGATTATTTTCACAAGAGATAAATGGCATTATCCCCACTAATTCCAAGTAAAGTCTCATTGAAATCAGAGGTCTGAGCACTCATGAGATGAATATATGTATAAAAAACACAATCAAATGTTGGTAAAAGTGAAAGACATCTCATGGAGAGATGACAAGCACATAAGTATTGGGCAGAGGTATTAAGAAAGTTACTGTAGATTGACATTTATCAGAATGATTTTCATTTGTAAAATGAAACAATTAGGTAAATAAGGAAGCAGGAAGAAAATGCTTTGAAATTTAAGTCTGTCAGAAAGAAAGCTGAAACAGTAGTTGCGGTACAAGAAGAGACAGAGCTCAGCCAAGCCAAGGAGTTGCAAAGAGCTTATTCAGACATCAGGATCTGTGAAGGAGCAGTTTCCCACTGCATTAACTGCGATTTCTGTGTGCTGGATGACAGCAGGGCAATAAGGAAGAGGAAAGTATCACATCAAAGAGGCCATAAATCTGACAATGTGATTGTGAATCCTGGCCCGCAGTGTGAGTGCAAGTCTGCTTGACTGTCTGCCCTGGCTGGTCCAAACTAGCACCAGCTGCTGGTATGGGCTGTGTGCACAGCCTGGGGAGAGGGGCAGTTCTGGCAGCTACCTGAGTATATTCATTGGAAGAGATGCCAGGTGCTGGGTTTGTGCACATTTCACCGCTCACCCTCAGCCCTGAGAGCATCACAGCGCTATATCAGAAAGCACTGCAGGCTAGGTTCAGCCCACAGCCTGGGCCACTGAGGCCCAAGACATCTCCTTTTCACTGAGCTACTATCTAAGTACTGCACAATCAGTGTTGTTCACTGGGAAAGATCCTAAACAGGAAGCTGGAACACATTGCTGGGCAGGACTGAGTTATCTTGGTGGTGAGATCTGGTGGTGAACTTGAAAAATTAATTAATGCAATACTTAAAGTCAGTGCTGTGCAAGCGAGGACTTAACACTTCTAAAAGCTCCTAAAGTTAGGCTTTACATAGATGTTTGTATTTCTGACCTTTAAGCAGGTTTATTTTTAACTTGTCCCTTCCCCTTGAGGAAATATGCAGAATGCAATTCTCACTCAGTTTTTCTGTCTTTCCAAAAATGCATTTACTTTAACACTCTTTTCTGGTTCAGAAGTATGCTTCTTCTGAAATCCAGTCAGGCATTAGATATATCAGGACTTAATCTCTGCAGAGAATAAAGCTTGACGTCTTTAGAACAAACATTGCGTTTCACATGTACTTTCCCAGCTGGTTGCGAAGTCTGGAACGGTAGTAGATTGGAAACCTTTGTGACACTCTAAAGCTTCAATGACAGGCAGTGCTTTTAATATAATTAAATAAATACCAACAACGTATAAATCTGGTCTGAAATCTCACCAATTGGCTTGAAGTTGCCTGGCAGTTCTGGTTTTGATCCCCACTGGAAACACCAAAAGAATTGATTTTGTCATGGTGGAAAGCCTACAAGTTCGTGAGTGCACATATACAAATGAATACACATACCTATGCATGCATATATAAAATTAAGATTTTTTTTTTTTTTTTTTAAAAAGGTCATCTACATGTTGTACTAATAGTGAGTAAAAGTTTCAGGAAAGAGTTTATCCAAAGCAATTCAGTACTGCTTCATTCAAAACCATTTTAAACTTGAACTTTTCTGCTCTTTACCATGGAGACATGCATAGGTAATAGCCTCTCAGGTAATCAAATTCAAACTGTTGTATTGAATTAACTCAAAATTAATAGCCAGAATGCCCCACAAGTGAATTAAAAGGAGGAATGTGTTAGGAACAGTGAAATTAAGGGAAGACTGAGAGGAATAGAAGAATAAAGAGAAGATAATTAAAAGAAATAACAATTTTGTGCTTTTTATGCAAAGCTCACAACAATCTCTGTCTTGTGGTTTAAGGCTGAAATCAATTTATCTATATTTGGATATGCCTCACAGTATCGACAGGAGCCAGGAGCACAGGGAATCTAGAAACACTTGCACAATAAATAACAATAGCTTTGCTAGCACAGCCCAGCTGGCCCTGGTTCAGCATGTGCCCTGGCCATCACAGCAAGCCCTGGGAGAAATGAAGTCAATAGAGAGAACAAACTGTGTGACACGTGTGAGTTCGTTTTGTGCAGAGCTGCATCTTTTACCTTCTGAGTTTTGTAGTGCCCCAAGGAAAATTGGTGTGCTGCTGTGGAAAATTAAAGGAGGGCAGACTAAGATGCCTGGCAGTGGCCATAGAAAGACTTGTGAATGAGAAAATAATGAAGGCCTTTACTTAAAAACATGTATTTTAAAAGCAGCGCTGCTGCCATGGGCTGGATAACCGAGAGGTGTGAAATGGCAACACCTATGTTGATTTCTGCCTACACAACTTAAGGTCTGGTTAAACATCTGTAAGGCTCATTGAAAGACAAAAAACCATTAACTGAGCCTCTGGTGGGATATAATTCCTGGTTCCCAGTAGGACTAAGGAAGGGATCATTCCCCTGAACCTGGCATTGGTGAGGCCACACATCCTGCGTATAGTTTTGAGTCCCTCACTACAAAGAAGATATTGAGGTGCTGGAGAATGTCCAGAGAAGGATAACGGAGCTGGGGAAGGGTCTGGAGAACAAGACTGATGAGGAGTGACTGAGAGAGCTGAGGTTGTTTAGCCTGGAGAAAAGGAGGCTCAGGGGAGACCTTATTGCTCTCTACAACTACCTAAAAAATGGTTGTAGCGAGGTGGGAGTGGATCCCTTCTCCCAAGTCATAAGAGACAGGACAAGAGGAATGACCTCAAACTGCACCAGAGGAGGTTAGATTGCATATTCGGAAAAATTTCTTCTCTGAAAGGGCTATCCAGGATTGGAGCAGGCTGTCCAGGAAAGTGTTGTAGTCATCACCCTGGAGGCATTTAAAAGACATGTAGATTTGGCACCTGAAGACATGGTTTAGGGATGACCTTGGCAGTGCTGGGTTAATAGCTGGACTTGATGAACTTAGAGGTCCTTTCCAAATAAACAATTTTATGATTTAATAGGCTACTGTGTACACCTGAATGCAGTATAGAAAACGTTGGGAAATGCATTTTGATGTGTTGACTAATGTTTCAAGTTGGTTGTAAGCTTTTTTTTCTTTCCTTTTTTTTTTTTTGTGACTGTCAAGTATTGAAAATTCTATTACAGTTTCTAAAAATCAGATCCATTTAATGATATATACCAATTAGTTCCTTTGTGTTGCTTAGTACTTTGGGCCCAGTAAGGACCAAGAAAACCTTCAACAGCAGATTTACCCCATGTTAGAAAAAGCGTTTATGATGACAAAGTCACCTGAGACAAAACTGTCATTCAGGAAAGCATCTGGTGATATGCTCTTGTCCCAGTGACAGTAGCAGGGCTTAAGCTAATGTTGAAGTATATGCTTAAATTTTGGAAAAAAAAAAAACGTTCCAGGATTCTGGACTTTGATTACTGAGAGAAAACTTGTTTAAGCAGCGTAAGGACAACAGGCAGCTTTCTTGGCCCAGTTACGTCTCACATTTGTCTCTGTATGCCACAGAAATTTAACTGCCCATAGTAAAAAACCACAGAATTCAGGCAGTTGATGAGTTGAAACCCGCCCCTCCCACACCTCAAAAAAAAAGGTGGTCAAGCCGCAGCTTTTTACTTGTGAGGGACACAAGTAAGTTACTACTTCTACAAACAGCATTTGACTGTCAGTCTCTTATAAGTTATAAACAACACAGGCTAAATTAACACAAATTACCATTATGTTTGAGCACATGCACCACATACGGAGGTGTCAAGACAACTGTTCTTCAGTAACTTAGTAGTTTCTTTTGGCACTCAGGAGCACAAATAGAGATATCTTTATGGGAAATAAAAATTTGTCTCAGACTAAGTTTTAAATTCTTCTCTGATGAGAAACCCATTTTCTTCTGGCTTTGATGTTTGAAGACTAGATCCTTATTTTCCAGAAAGATAATCTGAAATTTGCAGTAGACAAAATTCCAATTATTATGTTAAGTTGAAAGCTCCATCATTACTTTTCTTGTACTGGAGGAGACATCCATAATGCATTCTGTCCTATTTGTTTTGAGTTTTTTTATGTAAGTGATTTGAAAAATCCTAACATAGTCCATTTCAAAACATCTTTAAAAGTTTTGAATGTGCTTTGAGAAAAAAATTTCCAGATGTATCTTCTTACATGGGAGAGAGGGGAGTATTTGACCCATTTATCACAAAAGCATTTTGCAGAAGTGCTGAGTCTCCCTAAATTCTTCAAGTACTGTTCTATTAGCACTAGGGAATGGAACGATATATTCAAGGGGATTAGGATTTTGAGTTGAAATTATTATTATGAGACTATTTTCAGTAAGTTTAAAAATTCATATATTACTACCATTAAAAAAGAACAGCAACAAAAGAAGATCAAAGTGGCAAGGGAAGCCATATGTCACTGGTACCATTCAAATAGTGAGTAAAAAATGGAATAGAAATGCTAACCCCAGTGAGAACATCGATCCCATTGGTCTGTTAAATATATTTCCTGGAAATGCATGTACTTATTTCATGCTTGGAAAAATTCATAAAATCTCATAGAAGTTCTATGAGGGGATAAATAACCAAAAAGGTGTTGTGAGAGGAAGTCTGCAGATAAATGATTAACCAAGCAAGATATTCGCTTGCCTAGCAAAGGGAAGAATACAAAGGCTTTT
>NW_020955726.1:471895-475156 GCF_003031625.1 Empidonax traillii
AATATATTTCCTGGAAATGCATGTACTTATTTCATGCTTGGAAAAATTCATAAAATCTCATAGAAGTTCTATGAGGGGATAAATAACCAAAAAGGTGTTGTGAGAGGAAGTCTGCAGATAAATGATTAACCAAGCAAGATATTCGCTTGCCTAGCAAAGGGAAGAATACAAAGGCTTTTTTTGTTTGAGGGGTGTTTTGAGAAGGCAAGGGTGGAAAAGGAGCTTATGAAGAGGAAAAAATCATTCACAAGCAAAAAAGGGAAAGTAGGGGAAGGAGTGGTATTCTCAGTACTGCACCTCCCAAGAGCATTCTGGGAAATGTCACTCTCATCCACAGCTAATTCCAGATGTTCAAAAAAGGAGAGAGAAAGAAAAAGCAAACTAACTAGGCAAAAGCTAAGCTCTGTTGGCATTTTACATTAGCTCTCTTTAGCACAAAGATGCTTCATGATTCAGTTATGTAAATGAGTTTTTTGTAGAAAGGATGTATAATATAATCAGTTTGGAACTGTAAGCATCCAACTTACTTCCATTACAGAAAATCACTGCCTGGTGCTGCCAGCTCCTCCTTTGCTTGCCACGATCATCGCAGATGTGGATGATCTATTCAGCATCTCTTCAAAAATAGGATCATTGGAAAAGTTATGGGTTGTTTTCTTTAATAGCAAAACCCACAGTGATTTCCTTTCCAGCTCAGACACACACCTGTCACTGTTCTTATGGGGAACTGAGGGGATGGGCATGGTTTGACAATGACATACCAAAAACAGAATCATAGACACTTTTTTTTTTTTTGTTAACCGATTCTAGATTGGATTTTTAATTCCAGATCTCCAGAGTCAAATGGGATCTAGAGAGAGGAAAAAGTCCATTTCTTTTCTGTGTGCTTCAGCACCAAAAGTTACTGCTGTGGCAACAGGAATTTTTTTTTTTTTTATACTCCTCTGCTTCCTGAGGGGATCCACAGTCAAGGAACATTACCTTAGCCCTTGTGAAGCACATATAGCTCATTTGATTACAGAACTTTACAAGCATAACTCACCTTAATCAGAAGTTGGCAATGAACTATAATCACCTCTCCACTACCTACAAGAAACCCTGAAGCTGCAAGTTCCTCTAAAAATCTGTGTTAAAACTGAGACAAGGACCGGACACCTGATATGCCATCTAAAGTTGCACCGACCTAATGATAGATCAGTTAACTTTGATTTCCATTGCATTTAAAACAGATAGAAAGCCTGAAAATTCAGGTTCCAAACACATTTTCCCATATCTAGGAGACCCTATTATCAAGCTAACTTACTCTGATAGTTGAATAGCTGTACACCAGGCATGATTTGGTCAGAGAAGAGAAGCTACTCCAGTGTATTTGATAGAAATGAACAATTAACAGATCAGATTTAATAGTACTGGGAAAATGAACAAACAACAAACTGTGAAACTCAGAGATTATACTCTGGGTATACATAGGACTGATTTTTGAGACAGGATTTGATTATCCCAGCTTCACCATCTTTGTCCCCCTACGTCCCTGGGCAACGGTGCAACCACTCCCAAATAAGGCAACATTAAAAACTTGTTATACCTGTAGCAAAGTGATTTCTTCCTTTGAGCTTTTGGACTTTGTCTGTACTAGAATAATGAAACACATCTGAACTATATTTTGGATATTTGAGATACCCTTGATCCAGATAACTCATATAAGAAGACCCTGAGGATACAGCTACCATCCAGAAACAACAAAGCTACATACAGTAAACACAGGTCCAATTTTGTGGGAGAACTTTCTAGTTCCAAGAGATTCAATATCAGTAGCTCCCAGCTACTTAATACATATCTATCTCATGTTGGAACTTTATGATAAACAGCAGGTAGATCAATGAAATTCAGGATGTTGTCACATGGTTGTAAGGTGCGAAGAGATGTTTAGTCAGTTGAAGAGCACTGCAGGCTCTAAAGTCCTACACACTCTGGGACAGTGGGTATTTCATTATTGCTCTGATGTCAGAAGGCAGGAAGAAATAAGAGATAGGATCCCGTTATTCCTTCCTTGAGGAGTTTATTGCATCCATGATATTATTTTCCTACAATATATCAGTCTGTTCTTATTCTGACTTGTCTTTGACTCCTTTTGTACTGTTATATTGATCATGTCATTAAACCCCAGATCTTCCACAAGGAATACATTCTACTAAAGTCAATAGCAGAACATCTGCTTACTATAATTGCGCAGATTTTCTCCTTATAAACCAGACCCTCACTGCATTTTCTAAATGGTTGTGTAATTTCTCCCTATTTTGTCGCTCATGAATTGTGCTGCAGGACATGTCTGCCATCACATTACATGCTGGGGATCTTGCACTGGGATTGACTGCTGGGATTCAGTACCAGAAAAGATGTGACAATGAGAATCTAAACATACAATACAGAGTAATTGTTCCCAAGGTAACTGTAAATCTGGGCTGGGGAACATAGTTTTGAAAGGTACTACTGATATTTATAGAACAGCTGCTGTAAATTATCATAGTCTCTTTCACTTCAGAAAAGCTATGACAATTCATGCCAGCTGTAGAAGCACCCCTAAACTTACGTTGAAAATTAATACTTCAGCACATTTCATGAAGCAAGAGTTAGCATATTTAAATAGAAATGCAATTCAGAAACCCATGTTAAAAAATAAATGTCTAATGTCTTTTAAGAGGCATGACTGTATATATTTGAATATAAATCTTTCCCTTAAGATTTCGTGTGCAAGTACAATGGACAAGGCATTGAAATTTTCTGTTTAAAATTTCAGGGATGGGGTAATATGAAGTGTATCTATCCCTGTTTTTCTGGGGTGAAAACACAGAAGCTTTTAAAACGGGGCTGCAGATTTTGTTTGGTCTGGCATTTTCTGCTGGTCTTCAATCTATTTAATTCCACCAGCTTTAATAAACATTGCTCAGTTCGTAGCAGTAGCATGGAGAAACTGGCAGATTAGCCCTGAATTGATATGGTAAACCGAATGACTCTGCCAGACTTCTTTCTTCTTCCCTTTTGCTGCTGAATGTGCAGCTCACGCCTGAGGCCGGCACACACATAGAGTGTAGACCGCGGTGTGCTGCAGGATGCAGAGCCGTGGAGCATGAAAAAGTTGATTGGAGCAAAAGCTATGATAATCACGCTTTCATCTAAACATCCTAGCAGGGCTTCAGAGGGAGGATGGCTGTGTGCGGAAGGTCAAGAGCGGTTAATATTAGGACAGACTAAATGACACCT
>NW_020955726.1:475405-486692 GCF_003031625.1 Empidonax traillii
TAGAGTGTAGACCGCGGTGTGCTGCAGGATGCAGAGCCGTGGAGCATGAAAAAGTTGATTGGAGCAAAAGCTATGATAATCACGCTTTCATCTAAACATCCTAGCAGGGCTTCAGAGGGAGGATGGCTGTGTGCGGAAGGTCAAGAGCGGTTAATATTAGGACAGACTAAATGACACCTCTTAAACAACTGCTGCTGTGCTTCAGAGAGTGATGCTCCAGACGTGTCAGCGGTGGCAGGCACACAAAGCATATATTGGAAATCAGGATTTTAACACTGTAGCAAGTGAAGACAGATGAATAATAGCCAAGCCAGTCAGACCTTGAAAGCCTCACTCAGCCCCAAAAATCTGTTTCAGGTTTTCAGGAAAAAAAAAAAAATCTAGTAGGGATAATAAGCTAAATTCTCGATTCATTTAAGTGAACAAAATTTGTTATCTGAAAAAATGGAAATGTCACGCTTGTGACTTGAAAGAAGATTGAAACTGGCTGAATGCAGAATTCTGTGAAGTTTATATGACATTTGGCACGAGAGTTTTCTGATCACTACAAGCTTTGTTTCAATTTTCTTCAGATTATGACAAGAGAGTGATTATGTCCACTTAAAACATAATATATTAAAATACTGTATATTTTGAATTACTTAAATATAAGTATATAAATACTGTATATATTGAATTACCTAAATATTACCTAAAAATATTATATAAATATATGATAGCCTACTGGAGGGGTTTTATTGGATTGTTAACCTGAAAGCAACAAATCTGTTTTAACAAATATGGAATAAAAAGAGTGAAAACAATCAGCACCTTTTGTTTGCCAGGAACAAAGGAAATGCCAGGCCAAAGAATTAGTCTTTTCCAAAAATTTATAAGCATCTGAAAAGAAGAGCTTATAACGAATGTGCTTCTTCAGCCAGAACAAGCACACTGTGCCTGCAAAGCTATCATAACACAACGTACTGTACCAGTGGGAAATAAACACACATCAAGAAATCTTATTATTTCTATGAGTACGCTACAACATGAGCAATTCTAATAAGTATAACAACAACTGCCTCCCCACAGTTACTCTACAGGCATTCTTCTCATACAGAATGTAGTGGGATTCAAGCTTTGTCAAACTTCCTTGGGCCCAGAAGATATTTAAGGGGGAGAGTCCCCTGAAATTTCTTCTCTTAGCTTACAAGAATACAGGTCACTTCTGCCACAGCTCTTCAGTCTTTCCAGTAAGGGTATACATGGAACAAAAATATTAACAATGCTTTTGTTTTGCTGCAATACATCCTGGGTCTTGTGTAAAGGGCATTGCTTTCTCCTGCTCTTTATTTCCTTGAATGTTGCCAGTGACTCCAGCTTCCCATTCAGCAGTGTAAAACACGTCTGATTCCAGGGAAGTCAGTGGTTAAGATTTCTGCTTTCACTCCTAAGGTATCCAAATGGTGCCTTCCTTTGTCACTCCAATACATTAAACAGTTGCATGTCATATCTTATGTCATGGGAACAGATCAGACAATCCTGAGGACACAGTTATTGCTAAGGACCCTTTGGCTGCATCTTTCAGATGAGAAACTTTCACAAAATGTCAAACTCATAAAACTGCACATAGATACAACCCATCATTGCATTTTGTTTCATAAGTTATACTTATCTTGCTTCAAAAAGTATTAGGAACAGATTGTCAGTTGCAGTAAATAACTACAGTTCAGTTACAGCCAAAGAAGGTTTTCTGATTTATGTTCATAAAGATATGACTCAGAGAAGAGTACAACTGTTATCTCTCCATTCTAAGAAAACTCTACCCATATCTTGTGTATTAATTTTTTATGTCTTCTAAAGAGTTTTATTTTCACATAGTGAGTAACCTGCTTCCCTGATACTAATGCTTTTATTCAATGTTTTCTCATTTTTATACTTTTCTTGTTTTAATTAACTTATATGAGTATTTTCATTTGACTCGTATGCTTTTTTTTGTTATGAAAATTGTCAAGTGCTTTAACGTTGTCTAACTTTAAATGGTTACATGTTCCTCTGTAGGTCAAAATTCAAGGGGTGCATTATAAAATTAAAACTTGTTCCAAAGTTGTTCAATTTAAAAGACAAAGAACAAAATCACTGACTTTCAAAATACACAGTAGATTTGTACTTAAAAGTAACCCACAAAATCAAAGTGGACTTTATGAAGATCAGAGTTCAGAATCCTTCACAGTCTGCTCTACCATTTGCTTTCTCAAACAAGCTTGTTTTTCAGCCTGTGCCCTGAGATAGTTCATATCCGCCTTTATGTGTTAATGCAGGTGCCAAAGAAGGTAAGTGTGTAAGTTTCTCTCTCCCTCAAGGGTTATTTCATCTGCCTGGAGCCTTCAAGGGTCCAAAGGATGCAAACTGCCTCCATTTCCAAGCTGTAAACCATTGCTACCAGATTTTTACTATGAGCACGGGTGTATCAGTTTGTAAGTTGCTCCTTCATGTACCTTTTATATACACACCATATTCATCCAGTATGAAATCTTTTATTGTGAAAGAGAAATATGTTGATAACCTGGAAATAGTACTCTGATAACAATATCAGATTATCAGAAAAGGAAAAAAATAAAGTTACAGTAGTGATAAAATCATGAAGACTGACCAGCTTTCCTGACTCAGAAAATGGGAATTGATTAACAAAATAAAGAACGTATTTTCTCATAGAGGGTCAAGATAAGCTTACTTCAGTTTTGAGATTTTAACCTCTCTTGGTTAGGTACCCTGAAGTCAAATCAATAGAAAATTAAGCCACCTGGTTTGTGTTCAGCACCTACAGTTGAAACTAGTTGTAAGTGGCTCTAGAACACCTGCCAGCACTTCAGCTCTGGAGGACTGTGTGGGACAGGACAGTTCTGAGAGTGTAGTGGTGATTATGGAGGACATCACTGCTCTGGGATCACAGAGGGAGACAGATGAGACAAGTATGTCTGCAAAACTGTTGGTTCAGCCTGAAAAGCCCCTCTGTGCTCCAGAGACACTTTGAATTGGCAACGCTAGCAGGGCCCAGTCTGCTTGGAAAGAAATTAAGCCAAGCAAAGTGACTGAGTTGAGAGACTGTGTAACCTACACAGTTCCAGGTAATAAAAAAAGAAGAAACGGATGGATTAGTGCATTTCATACTCCGTACAAATATTCCCACAAGCTTTATAAAGTAATGAGTTTGATGCTTGAATAGGCCAGTGGCTCTGAAGGCAAATCATTGCTTGGTTTATCTTCCACTCTTTTTAAAACTTGCCATGGGATCTTTAATTTCCACATGGGCAACCACACAAATCTTTAATTTAATACGTCCTCTGAACAACTTGTCTTCTTACAGTGCAGCAGCTACCCCTACCACCCCCAGCACTGCACTACACTATCAGCACCAGGCACGGGCACTTCCATCAGAACCCAGGACGGCATCAGCCAAGACTGAGAATGATAACACTAGAAATCACAAGGTGCACTGACATAGTGCTATTCCGGTTTCATACCTGTTAGCACTAACAGAAGTTCTTATTCTTTGTAAATTTTCATTTCAAAAAGAACTGTAGATTAAAACCTTTGCTCTCAAATTGTTGGTAGTGACAGCTCAGAAAGGCTGCATAACCCCTGTCTGGGAGCTAATGGTCTTAAGCTCTTCCTCAGTACTCAGTACAAACTTTTGATTCATCTTTCATCTAATAATTCCACTATCAACTTTATCAGAGCCCTACTAATACTTTATTATATGCATTCAGATTTATTTGAATTTATTGTATAAAAGAAGCAAATTATAATTGCAAAAATGGGAAGGGGTTCTGGTTTTACCAGGAGAGCTGAAAATGCATTTGTACTATATCTCTGCCTACCCTCTCAGAGAATCAAGATACTTTGTAATATCCTTCTTTGAATAAGGTCTAGAATAAGCTTCTTAAATACATGGTTCAGAGGATCCATGAGAAATTGCAAAGTTTCTCAGTTTCAGGGGATTTCTATCTAAAGAAACACAATAGGGATTTCAAGCACTTTCTCAGAGGTAATTAAGCACCACATGGAAAGTATGCATTTGAATATCCTTAGTTTTTACCCTTTTATTTTTTTCAGCTTTTTTTGCTGCAAAAATTTCTGCCCTTTTGCAGTATTGTTTACTTCTGCAGCCTCACAAAATGGAGTTGGACAGTGACACAGAAAATCTCTGGCACTTGGCAAGACCCAGTGTTTTCCTATAGTTCCACATCAGGGGTCTTATCAGTGAAATACCATGTGGAATGACAAGAAAGACTCGTTATGAGGTCAGCCTTTCTCTGCCTCATTCAGTTGTTACCCTTTGTACACAAATCACACAAAGACCTTGTGACTATTAGGAAATTTGGTTTTCAGTTCAAGTAAAAGCCTCATGATAACAGCAAATGTAATACAAGTACTAATGCTACCCTTCCTCCAGCATTTCTCTACACCTTCTTTCTAAAGCCATCTTGCCTATTTTTTTGGTCATGAAAGGTGACTCTTCTATTTCTGCTGGATATCTGATAGAACTGTATGGTTCTCATGACATTACCATAAGGTTTTCCTGAGGTTACATCTTAATTTGTTATGCATCAGCCAGAGGTCAAGATAGCTGTATATGATGAGAAATGGCAAAAGAAAAGGATTTCTTGCAAAACACTGCATACTTCTCAGGGCATTTAAGAAGTAAAATAAGAAGCAAGATGAAGAATGACAGTTATAGTGATAACAGCCATAATGTGCGAGAAAGAAATAAAAGAGACAATCTTGACTAAAGATGAATTTGTATGACTGACAGGTAATTTCTTTATTTTTTTATTTATTTTTTCATTCCCTTTCAAATTTGCTCTTTGACCTAAAGAAAGACAATGAACATAGAGCCCCTGTCGTGCCAGAGACCAGAGTCACATTTTAAACCAATCAGCTCTAGCTGTGAAAAATAATATACATATAAAAAAATAATGTTGATAAATGAAATTATTACTCCTTTTTCCCTCTTGGAAAGCAGTTGTACCTCTGCTGAGAAAGGACTGTGAATGTTCCCTAAGTGGAATTTTTCCTTTTCCCCAACTTTATCAATTACATATTTTGGAAAACTCCAAAGAGCCTATTATAGAGAGCAGGCAGATTCAGAATATTCACAATACTTCTTCCAAAATCTGCTGCTTATCCAAATTATCACCAGGAGATGAAGATGAAATTCTTTAAGAATCTATTCATTACACACTGTCACTTCAAACAATTAGGATATAAGTGCTATTCAGACTCTGAGCATCCCATATATATTTTTTCATGTCCTGTGCCTGAAAACGAATGCAGTGAACCAACTGAGCACCAAAAGAAGGAATACTCCGGTGGCTTGTAGTCTATATCCTTTTTTACATATTTTCTTACAGTACTTGCCCTTTTTGCAACATTGTTAATTGGCATTAAGGTTGAGTTCCTCTCCAGATCCCAGGTTAATAAAACATGATTTTTCAGCTACTCAAGCCCCACTCCACATTTTGGCAGGCAATTACTCCTAAGTGCAGGTGATTGTATTTGGCCCTGATGAACCACGTAACTTTTCTCCAATTAGCCAAAAACATTCTGAATTTTACCCATCCTCTCTGTGCTCACAGGTCTCCCTAATTTGCTGTCCTCCTCCAATGCATATGCTCTATACCACCACTCTGTATGTGAATAAAGATAGGCATTAGTATTAGGTTCAGGAGACATTTCTGCAGAAACCTACCTGGTAATTACTCTGCAAGAACAGCTGTACATGAACTTTCAAACTTGTCTGCAGCCTAGACTGTCTGCCTGAAATTTCTACTAGACTCAAAGGTACCTTTCACTTCTCCTCTAAACAAAACCCTGTTCCTTGTCACAGTAAGTTATGGCTCATTTTATCCACACCACTTGTTCTTGACAGACACACGTGGGCCATTAGCCTTGTTTCCTACAGCCTAAATGCTTGTGAATCCAAGGGCACTCTGATCCAAATGACTTCTCCAAGGTCATGGAGGGAGCCAATGTCAGCACTGGGGTGGAATTTAGGAAAGCCCATATATTCATCTGCTCTGAGACCACAGCTTTTTCAATACCCTGATTAAAACTAAAGTTTTCAGGAGTTATATAAGGGATTGAAGACTGCTTGTTAGGTGGTGATAGGCTGAACCCTGAATGCATAGTTAACAAAGAGAAAAGAACAAATTTACAGAGCTTGAACATTCAGCCCAATGTTGAAGGATTGAACTCCAAATTTTTATTTTTTTATATATCCAAGATAAATCAAAACAAAAACTAACTACAACTGGAAGCAGGGTTTTGTCATGCAGGATTAAGCTGTAGAAGTGACCAGCAAAGGCTTGTACAGGTCAAACAGCAAATCTACAGAGACCTTTCACAGAAAACTATTTGAGGCTAGAAGTGAAGTGAAAATTCTACAGGTCAAGAACAAGCGTCATAAAAGCACCACAACTTTGATCAATAGATGGAGCAACTGTGGAGAACACTAAAGGTGGGGATGAAAAAATGGAACATCACAACCCCATCCCTGGAGGGGATATTAGGGACAGTTGATGTCTAGACACCTTGAGAACAATCTGGTGCCCAGACACAGGCCATTCATGCCATGCTGTTGGAGGCATGTCCACAAGGCTGACAGTCATGACCCAAAACCTACGTGAGAATGTCCTTTCTAGTGTGGTAGCTGGAGCCCAGAGGTCCTACTCAGGCACCTAGATCCTCTTCTCTGCTTCTGAAGTGATTGTAGCCTGAACTGCAAGAAGGCAAGGATGTTTTATTCTGATTACTGCTTAAAAACATGAGGCTGTTTGCCCAAACCTTGTGAATAAGCAAAACTTGCTAAAAGGTTTGCAGAAGACGAGATGGTTATGAAATTTTGCTTAAATTATCTCTAATTTATTGTATTTACAGAGAGATTTAAACGTCCTTGCATTCCTTCATCAGGAATAAGTAACATGAAGAAAAACAACTGGTAACAAAAGTTCAAAGAAGAATTATTTTTAACACACAGACACACACGAATGTTTCTTGTTAGCCAAAAAATAATTGTCAATATGTAAGTGTAGTTCTCAGAGCAACTGCCAGTAGAGAGTACATCTTGTTTTTTTGTTGTATAAAAGAGGAGCGGGAAAAAAAGTGTGGATATACTTGCACACTGAAGCTGACATGAGAAAGGGAAAGTCAGCAGCAGCAAAGCACACCCTGTGGAAACAATGCTGGTCACTTGCTATTTGAGCCGTATTTTCACCCAGGATTAAGGTGGCCTCCCTTCAACATTTGGCCTCTTTGGAATGAGTGTGATATTTCTTCCGCAGCTGTTTCATCTGCCCTCTGTGCAATCTGTGCTGAAGATGTCCATGTGAGGAAGAAGGAAGAAGTGGCAGTAATTTGTTAATCAGAATTTGCTTGCAGAGCAATTTCTTCTGCTTGCATTTGCTACAGAGAGTTGTTAAAAATTCAGTTTATTACTCCAAGTTTCCAGGACTAACTTGAGCAAAAAAAAAAAAAAAAAAAAAAAGCTATGTGCATTCTTTTTGTGCAATGGGAAATGCAAACAAGTGGTTAGGATCTACAGAGCGCCCCTCAGTGCATCAGTCCTTATTTCTGAACCTGGGACATCAATTACAGCAAACATCTCTTCATATCCTTAAGGAACTACTGCTAGGAACATGTGCTCTCCTCATAAGCACTGTTTAAGTTTTAAACAGTGAATCCACATACAAGGCATAAAAAAACCCCCAAAATTCTATACCCTTTCTAATCACCCTTGCTCACACACTCATTACTTCCTGGTGATAATTACTAGCTGCAGCATCAAAAAAAGATTGTGATCATACCTGTGAATTTATTTCAAAAGACAGGTATTAATTAGAAAGCATGATGGTAAGTCTATTTATACATAATTACTGTGGTTGGACATTTAGCAGTGATGGGAGAGGGAATCATAAACCAGTACGCTGCAAGCTTAATTTCTTTTTAAAAAGTCAGGATTTTATGTGAATTGTTATTAAAATATAAAGATAAGATTCTCAGATGATGCAATTCGACAGAATTACTGCAATATACACCAGTCAAGCATATGGATCTATATATACAGTTAAATGCACCCCTCCTGAATAACAGTAGTAATTTCCCTGCAAACTCTGCAATGTCTGGCAATTAGAGCAAGAGACCATGAGTCAGACCTCCCGAGATCTATTCTGAGCTGAGCTAGTACTGCAATCCCCGGCCTATGAACGTGTGAGGATGGATTTCAGAAAATCTGAACACCCACAAGCCCTAACTGAAGTGAAGAAGAGTAAGAGTGTGAGCACCTGTGGGAAAATCAGGTCTTCAGTTCCCTAAATTTTGTTGCTGCTTGTAAATTCTATCTCCACCATTATCTGCCTTCTGGGGTTCACAGGTTGTCTGTTTAGGCATTTTACATGTCATTCATTCAAATCTAATAGCTTATTATAAAACAACAACAGAAAACAAAAAATGGAACAGATTGTCCAGGGAGGTCATGATATCTTCTTCACTGAGACTCAGGAACTGTCCAAATACAATCCTGTGCAATGTGCTCTAGGATGAATTAATTAAACCGTTAGAGTAGATTTTACTGTAGTAAGAGATGCCTTAACAGAATATAAGTGTTGTGCTCTTGTAAGGAGCAGTGAGAATTTAACAAAGGCTCATAGATTTTTTTTGTCCCAGACCTTCAGCACTAAATGCTATTTTGAAAATGCCACTCAACAGTGTCTTGCTTAAGATTGGTTTTGGAAAAGAAATTTTCCCCCCAAAAGGTCCCACCAAAGCAGTTCTGAGAAAATACATAGGTGGATCAGTCGGAAAACCACTACATCTTGTCAGTGAAATTCTGTATTGACATTTCGAGGGGCTTAAGTCTGTAGTTGTGCTTCATTTAGCAAGCAGTAGGTAGCAAGCACTGATTTGCTTGGATAGCTGTTACACATTTTTCAAGTAGCTACAAAATGAACTAGTTCAGAAACAGTTTTCTTTGTCTACCCTTGGGGGTCTGCAGTGCTGCATCTGGGTCAGAAGATGCTGGGTATCTGGCAGAGGGAAGAAAATTGAATGTCTGGGACTTTCAAGAATCTGCTGCAGAAATAATAATAATAAAAGTCTCCAAACATATTCCCTGACAAAATTTCCTCCCTGACCTATTCCCTAATAGTCTAACAACCTTCTCTGCAAGAGCTTTCTTGTTTAAATTGCCAGATGACAAATATAGTGCAAATGAAAAAAATCCACGTAGTGAGATTGAGAAAGGGGCAGCAAGACTTCCCAGACCTGATTTTTACCCCAGGCTCTGCAGACAACTCATTTTCTGTCTGGATCAGGACATTTATATTTCTCACCTTATCCAGCTTCTAAAGGGAAAATCCAAAGCCCTAATGCTCTCAGAGATACTTTGTGGAGCTTAGCAAACGTCAGTAAAATTTAGAGATGGTAGGATAGTGTAAAGACAAGTCTTGCAGTTTGTAGGTGATGCACTCCAAAGTGGGGCCTGGGCACTGGTCAGTGTCAGGAGGAATACAGCATGCCAACACTTCCAGTCAGTGCTAACTTTTCACAAGGTAAACCTTGTAAAAGTGTGAACATTAACATTAAGTCTATCTTGGTTCACAGGTTTTTGGTTTTGAATATCCAGAAGGAAATCCTGGCTCAGGATAGGTCACTGGGGTTTTTATTATTGATCTTAATACCACAAAATTTCAGCTCAGCCAAAGTTTCTGTGACCTCCAAGTGCTCCCAGGGCACCTGCTCCATCTGCTTTCATCACCATGTACTGCTGAATTACATTGGGTTTATAAGTTGCCATGTGTCAACCAAAGGTCCTGATTGCCCACATAGTCTTAGCCTGTCGAAAACATGAAGTAATTCAACTTACTCTCTAAAAGTAAAGCATTTCCTTTTTCAAAATTTGCTACTTTTCTTCATTGCTTACTCCCGTGTACTGGAAAGATTAAGCTCCAATCATGATTTTGTTTTTGTCATGTAAAAGACACAGGTACAAGAAGAGCTCTTTGCTGCACAGGAGCTGGGGAAAGTCATCTTCCCTTTGCCATGGAAAGGCCAAGTATTTTCCTGTTCCAGGTGCTAGTGAAAGGGTGAAACCAGAGAGTCATTGTGCCTTTTTCCCTTCATCTGCCTGGAGATAGTGTACTACCCCCAGTAAAGAAATACAAAGATGATGTTTAACATGTTTTTGTACTTTACTGATAGCCAAACCATTATGACTTTTCAGCCCTTAGATCAGAGAAAGTACTTGGTAAAAGCAAAAAAGATGCAATGATGGGTTTAGAGAAGAATTACATGTTATTTGACCTTTCAGTGACATCTTTGTAAAACACTGTGTGGTAAAAATCTATTGGGGAACAATCTTCCAAATTAGCTGCTTTGACTATGGGCTTATAGTCCAAATACAAGCATAAAACGTATTTCAGACAGCGTCAGTGGTAGTTAGAGTGTTATTCTGTGCACTGTAATTACTGTTCTCAGGTTATAGAGAAACAAAAGGAGCAATTCCACATCAGGCAATCAGAATAAGGAGGCTTGAAAAGGAGTTGCACATGCAGACTTAGTGACCATGAAATAATAGAATTTTCAATACTCAGAGATTTCAGGCGAGCCAACAATAAAACCTCTACGCTGGACTTCCAGAGGGCAGATTTTGACCTATTCAGAAGTCTAGTCCAGAGCATACCCTGGGAAACAACCCTTGAAAACAAGGGGGTTCAGGAGG
This sequence comes from Empidonax traillii, assembly GCF_003031625.1. Lineage (NCBI taxonomy): Eukaryota > Metazoa > Chordata > Aves > Passeriformes > Tyrannidae > Empidonax > Empidonax traillii. The sequence goes on from NW_020955726.1 coordinate 486,159, forward strand.
GATGGATGTGCTTCAAGCAGGAAGTTTTGAGAGCACAGGAACAGGCCGTACCGGTGTGCCGAAAGGCAAGCTGGCAGGGAAGACAACCAGCTTGGTTAAACAGGGGGATTCTGAAGGAAATCAGGGATAAAAAGAGAGTTTACCAACTCTGGAAGAAAGGGCTGACTACTTATGAAGAATTCAAGAAGACAGCTAGATCATGCAGAAAGAAAATCAGGGATGCAAAAGTGCAATTTGAAGTTAAATTGGCCACTTCTGTTAAGGATAACAAAAAGTCCTTCTATAAATACATTAATAACAGAAGGAGGGGCAAAGAAAACCTCCATTCTTTGATGGACTTGGAGGGAAACATAGTTAATAGAGATGAGGAGAAGGCTGAGGTACTTAACACCTACTTTGCCTCAGTTTTTACCACTAAGACAGGTGGTCCTCAAGGCAACTGGCCTCTGGAGCTGGTAGACAGAGATAGGAAACCAAATAGCCCCCTTGTATTCTGGGAGGAAATAGTTGGTGACTTACTGAATCATCTGGATC